>NW_003852485.1:4013219-4017899 GCF_000181295.1 Otolemur garnettii | reverse complement strand
AAAAAAAAAAAAAAAGCCAACTCTGTGAAAAAGCTAAAAAAAATCCTGTTATATAGATCACCTGGATTTGTGGAGAAAGATTAGCTAAAAGCAAATTAATTCTTTTGGTGTAAAATGGGATAACACAGCTTGTCAGAAATCCCTTATGCTGTCAGCTAAAAATCCACTACCCCAGTGAAACGTGACCCTTCTTCACAGCAGTTCTTTCGAGAATCACCCTGAAAAGAGCTTAGTCTTAGGCTGTATTGGAAGAGGCTGTTCACACAGTATACCATGTGAGTGGGGGCAATGTGTGAAGTCTGCAGAGCTTTGGACACTGAGTACCCGGCAGGCTTTTTGAGGCGGGCAGGTGGTTACCTTCAGCCAGTACTAGAGATAAGGACCTGCCTGGGGAAATGGAAGGGAGAAGTATGTTCAGCAGCCTATGTCCTTCACAGTTAGCACAGCAGCTCACTTAGAAAAGTGGACTTCATGGGCCAGTTCTCTACCTTGACTGTAAGGAAGAAGTAGACTGAATTAAAGTTACTTTATGCAGACTTTTCAAAATTTAACAGCCAGTGCCAACTACTGTTAGATTCAGGAAGTGGTATTATTTTAGCTTCTGCCCAGTACTTTGGGTTCAAATCTGGTCTCTAGATCAGCAAGAACTAATGGTACACTTTCGTGTGGGTTCTGGCACATTGCCTGTGGATGGTCTGACTCACTTCACCTGCACAACTTCTGTCTTTAGTACTTAAATTTGGGTTTCCTTTCTAGCTGCTGTGACAGGAAGACAGAATAAAAGCAGATCTCTGCCATGGTAGCAAATACTTGTCAGAGAATGCTTTATATAATTTCCCAGTCATTTCTTTCTCTTGTTCGTCTTTCTGCGCGCGCACACATACACACTCACACATAAGTATACAACTGGCATTAATATAATGGAAACCTTTTCTATTCCTAGGATAAAATAGCCAACCACATAGATGCATGTCAAAAACCTTTATAAATATCTCTCACTTGCCTGCCCCACTAAGTGATGTTTTGCTCTCACAATTATACCATAGAAGAATCTATAAAGGATGAATTTTATATTTTTTTAATTTCAGAATATGATGGGGTACACACTTTTTAGTTACCTAGTTTGCTTCTGTCAAAGAAAAAAATGTGCCCTTCCCCCAGGATGGGTTCATTTTACACACTGAGTGGGTGAATTTGCCCACCCCCTTCTCCCTCCCCCATCTGCTTAATTTCCAATGACTATTTATTTTTATTTGTGTACAAAAGAATTTATCGATTCATTTCACTTTGGTATTGAGTACATGTGGCCTTTGTTTTTCCATCCTTGTGGTAATTCACTTAGAAGACTGTTCTCCAGATCCATCCAGGTTATGACCAAAGACACTAGATCACCATTTTTTTTAATGGCTGAGTAGAACTCCCACAGTATACATATACCATGTTTTATTAATCAATTCATATATTAGTGGGCACTTGGGTTGTTTCCACATCTTGGTGATAGTGAATTGTTTTGTTATGAATAAAAAAATGGATTTTTAAGTACGATAATCTTTGGAAAGACATTACACATTGTAAGCAGAGAAAGTTACTAGGATCACCATTAATGTAGTGGCAGAGTCATGACACTAACTGATTTACGGGGAATGTTTCATATCTAGGTAGAAAGCTTGGAGGGCTGGCTTCTTCACAGTCTGCTTACAACTTTTCCTGGCATTTCCATCTCATGTCTGACTGTCCTTCCGCACAGGGCCACCACCCTATTCAGACTGCCACCTCCTTGTCCTCCGTAGGTTACATTCCTGTTCTTACCTCTTTGATCTTC
Organism: Otolemur garnettii; assembly: GCF_000181295.1. Taxonomy (NCBI): domain Eukaryota; kingdom Metazoa; phylum Chordata; class Mammalia; order Primates; family Galagidae; genus Otolemur; species Otolemur garnettii. Next base: position 4,016,077 of record NW_003852485.1, on the reverse strand, counting down.
TTCACACTGCTCCTGCAGCCTATAATTCTGCTTCCAATTCTCTTCATGTTTTAAGCCCACTTCAAACCAAGGTAGATTAAGCACATTTCAGGCGTGCCCTGAAAGAGATTATTCTAAAGGAGAAAGACGTGGACACTGAAAGCTCCTTGAGTTCTAAATTCTCTTTGATCTTTTTTGTCCTGTCATAAATGGATCTCTATTTATTTTTTTAGGTTGGTTATATATTTCCACTTATTGATTCCTGAGAATAGGAATCATCTCCTAGACATTTTATCTTTGTAAATCCTATCACCATATGGGACACATTAAGTTGGTAACTGTTGATTGATTTCTTGATCTGAGTATTATTGGAAAATGGTGATGAACTCTTATCCATTTTTGCTGAGGAAAGGCAAGATAAAATGAATTAAAATTGAAAAAATAGGATTTGGTTTATCGAGAATTAATTTTCTGTTAGTAAAGGATATTACGTATTCAGTATTATTGAATGAAATACAGTAACGACTTCCTTCAGAGCCATTCGAGTAATCTAAATAGTGTCTAGTTTGTTTTAATAATAACCTTTTTGGACTAAAGAAAAAAGAATAAGGTAAGTTTCCAAGGCCTCTTACACTTGAGAACGTATGTATCGAAACACTGGTATGGCATACCATGTCTGCAATATAATTCACTGACTATCTAATAGTTCAACAAAGAATATTTATTGATAAGTCTATCTATGTGCTAGTTCTTTAGCCAGGGTAGAACATTCCTAGTGACTTAAGATTTGATTAATTGCCTTACGTCTAGTATTTTATGCAGTCCTGAATGTTTTTATGAAATACTCTCTCAATAAATCCTGAGTACCTCTCAAAATAATCTGTTTATTTGGCAGGTCATTGCCAATTTGTTTTTTGGTGGGAATCTTTCATTGATTTTCCACGTGGTTATAACAGTGGTTATCATTACCATAGCCACGCTCGTGTCCTTACTGATTGATTGCCTTGGAATAGTTTTAGAACTCAATGTAAGTACATTTAAAGATTTACTCCATTCTAAACTTTTCTTTAAAAAATATGTTTACATTCTAACATGAGATGTGTTTTTCTGAACAAATGTGTCACTTTCTGAAGGGAAATGAAAATGCGTTTATAATACAAAAGGAAATAATTTGTAATGATTATACTGCATATCATTTTAAATCAGTAGTTCTCAGATAGGTGCAGTTTTGCTCTTCCTATTCTAAGGGGCATCTGACAATGTCTGGAGACATTTTGGGTTGTTGTAACTGGGTAGGCATCTAGTGGGCAGAGGCCAGGTATACTGCTGAACATCCCACAGCACATGGGACAGCTCTGACCACAAGGAATTATCTGATCCCAAATGTCAACAGTGTTAATTTGAAAAATCACGCTTAGAGCACTTTTGCATATCTTAATTACTGTAATACATAGATATTGCATATCCTACTTAACTGTAAACTATAAACTAAGTGAATCTGAATTTCCTTTGCTGAGTAAAAATATGTCCAGTGAGATCATATGGAAGGAATAGAGTTATATCCACATTGCACAGTCACCTACGATAGCCCAGGTTCTTTTTCTTTAAGTTTTTTTCTCTCTCCAAACTTTCTGATAATTAATCCTGGCATTTTTTTTTTTATTGCTTCCACTATCACATATTTAAGTTTTTCTTTCAATTGATTACCATAAACCTCAAAAATCTCCACATTTTTTTAACCAAGCAAGTATAAAGTCCATTGCCTCTATAATCTGATCCCATGCCTTCTATAGAAATTTATTTCTCATTTCTTCTCAAAATTTTTCCTCTGCTTTAAACAATCTTAGTTTTGGCCTCTGGATAAGCCATGTTTATCATCTGCCTGCACTACATCTTGATCGCCTAACATCTTGATCCTAATTTTTTAATTAGGAATTCTTTTTTATTGTGGCTTCTTTAAGTTAACCAAGCACATATATACTGCTCATTTTTCAGGAATGATTTTTTTTTTGTAAATTTAACCATTACTTTCTGTAAAATTAATTATTGCTACCTTCCATGACAATGGACAAAAAAATTATAAGCAGATTGTCCCATTAAATATTCTCTATTATACTTAACAATGAAAACTTTTTGTGGTTAGGATAGAATTCTAGTATTGTAATCAGAGAAGAATATTTTTTAAATATCTCTTATAAAGTCAAGTTCTGAGCTGACGGTGGAAGAATATTTTAAAAATTGAAAACATGATTCTAGATCCTTAGATTTGTACATGCAGAAAAAACAAAGACGAATGCTGCTATGGTCTAATAACTCAAGACAATTATACTAGTTTTAAAGCACTTTGTAAGAATTAATAAATCTAGGGTCTCCATTGGAGTATGTGTTTTCCTAATCAACAAAAGTCTTTTGACATGTAAGACAACATTTTCAGACCTCTACTTAACTCACTTTTGTGCAGCCACTTACCATGCTTAATAAAGATAAATCAAGCGCCATTTATGTCAGTAACTAACACAGGTCGATTATGCAACATGTTAGAGTAACTAAAGCATGTTGTTTCCACTTCACAATGATAATGTCAGCTAACAAGTAGTGAGTACTTACCCTGTCCAAGTACAGTAGAACTGCCATATGTTGACCTCCACCTTAAAATGAACTAATTTTCATAGACTGAATATGCACCACATGTATGTCTCAGGACAGTAGGCCTAGGTCCTTATGTTGACCAGTTTGTTACAGTCTCATGGTGGTCAACTTACAGAGATTCTACTGTACTTGGTATGAATTATCTCCCTTTACGTGTATTAACTTTACAGATAGGCTCGGCGCCTGTGGCTCAAGCGGCTAAGGCGCCAGCCACATACACCTAAGGTGGC
>NW_003852485.1:4009717-4012661 GCF_000181295.1 Otolemur garnettii | reverse complement strand
GGGCTGGGTTTGAACCCACTACCCTCGGTATATGGGGCCAGCGCCCTGCCCACTGAGCCACAGGCGCCGCCCTCTCTATCCATTTTTTAAGTTAAAAGTCTGTGTGTTGAGTGTATCTGTAGGAGAGGTTAAGAGTAACCTGTGATACATATGGATAGACTTCCATAGTGGGCTAAATAGCAAGAAATGAAATCAAATGGAACTCAATCTTTTTATTTATTTATTTATTTATTTATTTTTTGAGACAGTCTTACTATGTCAACCTGGGTAGAGGGTTGTGGCGTTACAGCTCACAGCAACCTCAAACTCTTGGTTTAAGCAATTCTCTTGCCTCAGCCTCCCATGTGACTGGGACTATAGGCACCTGCCACAGCACCCGGCTATTTATTTTTTATTGTAGTTGTCATTGTTATTTGGCAGGCCTGGGCCAGGTTCAAACCTGCCAGCCCCAGTGTATGTGGCTGTTGCCCTAGCTGCTGAGCTACAGGCGCTGAGCCTTTATTAAATTTTTTTAAATTTCAGAATGTTACGGGATACAGATGTTTTGTTACATACTTTGTTTTTGTACAAATTGAGTCATAGTTGTGCAGGTAAGTGTGCCCTCACCCAGATAGTACCCAATAGGAGTGAACTTACCCATCCATCCCCTTCTCTCCTCTCCCCTCAGTTCAGACTTTTTTGTCTTAATAATTTTTAGTTAATATCTTTCATCTTAGTTAATAATTGCAGTACTTTAGGAATTTAGCTAATAGCTTTTATCTCAGATAATAATTGTAGTATTAGGAATTCTTTTTTATTGTGGCTTCTGAATCATCACTAAGTGAACCAATGACCTTCATAGATGAAATGAGATGTATATTAGTAACAGATGAGATGTATATTAGTAACAGATCTTGCAAAGTTTGGGAAATGCTGTTATTCAGTATAACTAAATACTGTAGGTTTAAAATGATTTAGGGGCAGTGCCCATAGGTCAGTGGGTAGGGCCAGCCATTATACCAAGGCTGGTGGGTTCAAACCTGGCCCAGGCCAGCCAAAAACATCAATGACAACTGCAACAAAAAAAAATAGCCAGGCATTGTGGCAGGTGCCTATAGTCCCAGCTATTTGGGAGGCTGAGGCAAGAGAATTGCTTGAGGCCAAGAGTTTGAGCTTGCTGTGAGCTATGATGCCATGGTACTCTACCCAGGGCAACATAGTGAGACTTTGTCTCAAAAAAATAATAAAAATAAATAAAATGAAATGATTTAGGGTTATGTTATTCAATGAAAGGAAAAAAAAAACTGTTAGGACTTTCTTTTTATGTTGTTGTTTTCATGGCAGTAGACAACAATGAGATATTTTTCCAAAGCAGATGCACCCTCGATTTTAAAGAATTCATTTTAGAAGTAAATAAAATAAATATAAATACCATTCTTGGTAATAAGGATCTAGCATTTTAACACTAATGCCATTGTTAGAGAAAGGAGACACTTGCAGTAATTGGGCCCCACGGGTTTCTACTTGGAGCGGTATTTAAAAAAAAAAGAAAGAAAGAAACAGCTGGTACCTGTGACCAGCATGACCAACCTAACAAGCACTGTGTGCAGCTTACAGTGGAAGGAAGAGACCAAGCCAACCCCCCACGAGGGCCTGGATATAGAAATACAGTCATCAGGGTGAGCCAGCCACAATCTATGCTGCCAAAGAACTGAGCTAGAAAGAGTTTTTCTTTAAAGTATAGGGTGGATTTCATGACTCCACATTGATTATAAAGCAGAAATTTAAAAGATGTATAAGCAATCTCTTATTTAGTTTTCATCCTCCTTGCATCATTGGAGATATTTCTATTCAAGTAGAAGAATCCAGTCACTTTTCCGATCTGTATTGCCAGTAAAAACCTTCAACACCCTCTATTCTTTCTCTGTTGTAAACTACAAAATGACCTGGAATTAAGAGTGGTATTATCAATGAATAGTGTTTTCCTGCCTTTATAAATAAGACTATGTTTTATTGTCTTTTTAATAAGAAGTTATGATTTTACATCCTGTCAAACAATTTCAAAAATGACTTCAAAGCCCATAGTGTACCTTCAAGCAAATCTACATTAAATAGATCAAATAAGCTAGACTTTTTGTAGGAAACATATCAGATGGAATTGTTCTATCATTTTCCTGATGATCTGGACTTTTGGCAACAACCTCTAGTAAAACTGAGTTTTCAAATATTGAGAATGTAACTGGTATCTAAAAAAGATACGCAGCTGGTCTTCTTCTAGTAGTACAAATTGGAATTATATAGTTTTCCCTCCAATTGTTATTTTTTTATCTCTTAAGAATTATAACATAGAACACCCATGCTTTGCATTGCCTTGCAAGTTAGGTTTGGAAGAGTACCAAAAGGCTGACGGCTGACAGCTTCTTAGCAGCAGCTAGAGGCTGGTTTCAACCTGATAGCACCTTCACAATCAGTAGTTCCAGATAAATTAGCTTCCTGTGTTTGTCCTACAATAAGATGGTACTGCACACACACGCACACACGCGCACACACGCACACACACACACACGTCCAAGTATATATAGAGAGAACTAGATATTTGAATTACTTTTTTGTTTTCATAAATTCTTATATCAACGAATTAAAAAGAGTAATACTTTTTTTGTTACAAATGCAGACTGAGTTGTGCAGTATTTTCCATAACTTAAAATGTATTATCAATTCCAAGTATCGTGATAGAGTCTATGGGATCCATAATTTATTTAATTCCAGCAATGTAACAACTGATCTTTTATTTATTGTGTACTTTTGTAGGTAATCATTTGCATTTATGTGCAATAAATGGCAAAAGCATATTGTCCATGCATGTTAAATTAGAATGCACGTGTGGTACTACTTAGTATTTCCCATTCTTAGATACCTTACTGTGGAAATATCTGCCATACAGTGTGGTTCCCTACTATTTTTT
>NW_003852485.1:3976675-4008968 GCF_000181295.1 Otolemur garnettii | reverse complement strand
GGCACTCTACCCAGGGAGACAGCTTGAGGCTCTGTCTCAAAAAAAAATAAAAAATAAAAAAATGCATTTAATTATAAACCAACATCACATTTGTTATCGACTATTTAAAAAACTTACATTTTATGATTTAAGAGCAAGTATCCTCAAACTATGGCCTGCGAGCCACATGCAGCCCGCCTAGGACATTTATCCAGCCCACTGGGTATTTTTGCCAGTGCTGTCTGTCCTGCCTGTCCTGCCTGTCCTGCCTGTCCTTGCCACTGCAGCCGACTTATCCCGGAGCCCACAGTCCGGCCCTCCAATGGTCTGAGGGGCAGTGAACTGACCCCCTATTTAAAAAGTTTGAGAACCCCTGATTTAAGAGTATAACATTTATGATATATCACATTAATAGAATGAAAGATAAAAACCACATGATTGTCTCACTTAAGGCACAAAAATTTTGACAAAGTTCAGCATTCTTTCTTGATAAAGACTTTATCATTTAGATATAGAGGGAAAATTCCTCAACATAATGAAGGCCATTTATGAAAACCCACAGCTGACACCATAATCGTTAAGGGAAAACTAAAGGCTTTTCCACTAAGATCCAGTACAAGGCGGGAAGGTCCAAATGTCCACTCTCACGCCTCCTGTTTGTTATAGCACTAGAAGTACTAGCAAGAGTGCTAGACATCAGACAAGAAAAAGAAGTAAAAGGCATCCAAATAAGAAAGGAGGAAGTAAAATTACCTCTATTTGCAGATAACATAATTCTATATGTAGAAAGCTCCAAAGATTTCTGTAAAAAAGCATTAAAATTAAGATTTCGGTAAAGTTGAAGGATACAAAATTAATATACAAAAATCAGTAGCATTTCTATACATAAATAATAACAAACTAGCAAAAAGAAATCAAGAAAATCCCATTTACGATAGCATCAAAGAAAAAACATTATTATTATTTTATTATTATTATTATTATTTGCAGTTTTGGCAGGGGCTGGGTTTGAACTCACCACCTCTGGCATATGGGGCTAGTGCCCCACTCCTTTGAGCCACAGGTACCACCCAAAACATTATTTTTTTAGAGAAAGAATCTCACTCTGTTGCCCAGACTAGAGTGCCACAGCGTCAGCATAGTTCACAGCAACTTCAAACTCCAGGGTTTAAGAGATCTTCCTGCCTTAGTCTCCCAAGTAGCTGCAATTACAAGCACTTGCCACAATGACCAACTAATTTTTATATTTTTAGTATAGAGAAGGTATTGCTCTTGTTCAGACTAGTCTCAAACTCCTGAGTTCAAGGGATCCTCTTCTTTGGCTTATTAGAATGCTAGGATTGCAATCACCATGCGAGCCACATCAAAGAAAATTAAAATAAAATGCTTAGGAGTGATTTTAACCAAGGATGTAAAAGATTTATACACTGAAAACTATAGTTGTTAATGAAAAATGTATAAATGTTAATAAAAGAAATTGAAGAAAGCAAGGCATTGGTGGCTCATGCCTGTAGTCCTAGCACTCTGGGAGGCCTAGATAGGTGAATCACTTGAGCTCAGGAGTTGAAGACCAGCCTGAGCAGGAGCAAGACACTCTCTCTACTAAAAATAGAAAAATTAGCTAGGCTCATTGTAGTGGGTAACTGTAGTCCCAACTACTTGGGAGGCTAAGATAGAATGATCACTTTTCATCCCAGGAGTTTAAGGTTGCTGTGAGCTAGGCTGACACCAGGACACTCTAAGACTTGGGAAAAAAAGTGACTCTGTCAGAAAGAAAGAGAAAATAAGTGAGGAAGGGAGGAAGGGAAGAAAGAAAGAGAGAAAGAGAAGAGACAGAGATAAAAGAAAGAGTAAATAATGTCAAAATGTCTATACTACCCAAAGCAATATACAGTTTCCCCCAATCTCCATCAAAATTCTAATGGCATTCTTCACAGAAATAGGATAAACAATCCTAAAATCCACATGGAACCACAAAAGACCCAAATAGCCAAAGCAATATTTAGAAAGAAAAACAAAGTTAGAGGAAGCACATATCCTGATTTTAAATTATTTTACAAAGCTATAGTGATCAAAACAGTATGGTATAGGCATAAAGTCAGAAACATAGGTCAATGGAACAGAATAGAGAACCCAGAAATGAATCTCAACATACATAATCAACTGATTTTTGATAAGGGCAGCAATAGGACACAGTGAGGAAAGGATATTCTCTTTAATAAATGGTGCTGAGCAAACTGGATTTCCACACATAAAAGAATAAAAGTGGACTGTTGTGTCACACATCCTTAAATGGATAAAAGACCTAAATGTAAGATAGAAACCATAAAACTCTTAGAAAAGAACATAGGAGAAAAAAGCTCCTTGACATTAGCCCTGGCAGTGATTTTTTTGGATATCATGTCAAAGGCTCAGATTACAAAAGCAAAATAAATAAATGACTATGTCAGACTAAAAAGCTTCTGCAGAGCAAAGGAAATGATCAAAGGAAAAAGGCAATCTATAGACTGGAAAAAATATTTGTAAGCCACCAAACTGATAAGGGGTAATATCTATAATTTATAAAGAACTCTTAAACTCAATAGCAGAAAAACAAATAATTCATTTAAAAAATAGACAAAGGACTTGAATAGACCTTTCTCCAAAGAAGATTTGAAAATGGCCACCGGATATTAATCACCAGGAAAATTAGAACCACTCAGAGATATCACTTCACACACTACATATAATCAAAAGGACAAGAGATAACAGATGTTGACAAGGGTGTGGCAAAAAGGGAAAACCTGAGTACACTGTTGGTGGGAAGATAGATTTGTACAACTTTTATGGAAAACACTATGAAGGGTCCTAAAGAAATTAAAATAGAACCATTATATGTCCCAGATATCCCTGTTCTGGGTATATAACTAAAGGAGATGAGATCAACACCTTTAAAAGATATCTAGACGTTCGTTCCAGCATTATTCACAGTAATGATGATATGGAAAAACCTAAAGGTTATAAATTAATTAATGGATAAGGGAAATATGTGGGGGGGTGTGTGTGTGTGTGTGTGTGTGTATAACATACTATTATTATTCAGCCTTAAAAATGGAGATCCTGCCATTTGACATGGCATGGATGGACCTGGGGAACATTATGTTAAGAATGTATGCCTGACACAGAAAGAAAAATATTCCATGATCTCACTTATATGTGGAATATATTTTTTAAAAAGGTCAAATATACAGAGTTATAGAATTAAACTGTGATTACCAAGTACCTGGGGTGGGGAGAGATGTACATCAAAGGACCCAAAGTAGTAGATCTATCTGATGAACAAGTCTAGAGATCTAATGTACAAAACGAAGAGTGTAATTAATAAAATTGTTTGATATTTCAGATTATGAGAACTATAATTAATAAAATTGTATTTGAGGGTTTTTGTTTTTCCTTGAGACATAGTCTTAGTCTACTTTGTCACCCTTGGTAGAGTAGTGTGGTGTCAGCTCATAGCAATCTCAAACTCTTGGATTCAAGTGATTCTCTTGCCTCAGCCTCCCAACTAGCTGGGACTATAAGCACCCAACACAACATCCAGCTATGTTTTGAGATGAGACCAGTCTCGAACTTGTGAGCTCAGGCACTCCACTCAGCTTGGCTTCCCAAAGTGCTAGGATTGCAGGCATGAGCAACTGTGCCTGGCCATATTTGATATTTTTGTTAAGTAGATCTTAGCTGCTCTTCTTACAGAAAAAGAAGCTGTGAGATGACATATATTAATTTGTTTCAATAAAAGTAGCCCTTTAACTATTATTGATATGCATATCCTGTAACATCATGTAAAGCTCAAGTATACATGATAAAATTTATTTTTTTAATCATATGTTTTATGGTTTAAGCAAATACCTTTCATTAATAACATGTTATATTTAATATATAATGTAATTAATATTTGACATCATTAGAATATCCAAAATGCATTACATTTTAACATTTTTACCATTTGCAATGTTTCTAGTGAGAATTAAATCTTTTCAAGGGGTAAATAACTTTGAAGTCAATAACTCTTAGTATTTTTATAACAGATAATTCTGCTATTCATTTATTTTCCATCTGACATTCCCCCTTAGATTGAATTTGTCCATAGATGGGGGAGGGTGAGTGCATTATAGTCATTTAGTTCTGTTGTCAGTTTTCTAGGGTAACTAATGTGTTTAGTTTTACTTGATAATATGCCCCCATGCAATTTCCCCATAGTTCCCAATTGTACCCAAATGACAAACAGAACTCTCAAGTTTGAAAGGCAAAGTGAATATACAGCAATTCTAAATAAGTATAAGAAAATATGATGTAACTGAAAACATGGGAAATTTTAAGAGTTTGCTGGAAGCAGTCTTCTTATTTTTGCTTTATTATTTTCTGATCATCTTTTCTTAAGTTTGGCCTATTATTATACTAGTTTTACTGTTTTATCTATAAATATATCATTGGAAGAGTAAAAACCTATTTCTAAGTCCGTCTTAGAATTCCTTTTTTTTTGAGACAGAGTCTCACTATGTTGCCCTGGGTAGAGTGCCATGGCATCACAACTCACAGCAACTTCAAACTCTCGGGCTTCAGCAATTCTCTGTAGCTGGGACTACAGGCGCCTGCCACCACATCTGGCTATTTCTTTTTTATTGTATTTGTCATTGTTGTTTAGCATGCCTGGGCTGGGCTTGAACTTGCCACTTCCAATGTATGAGTTGGCACCATGACCATTGAGCTATGGGCACTGAGCCTGTCTTAGAATTCTTTTTCTTTCTTTCTTTTCTTTTTTTCTCTTTTTTTGGGTTCAGCTGACTTCAACATTTAACATGTACAATAAAAATACAATCTGTGCATATTTTTAAAAACTATTCAGAGAATGTTTCCTTCCAATAACATTATTTTATTTCTTATTTTCAACACACAGGGTGTGCTCTGTGCAGTTCCCCTAATTTTTATCATTCCATCAGCGTGTTATCTGAAACTGTCTGAAGAACCAAGGACACACTCAGACAAGATTATTTCTTGTTTCATGCTTCCCATTGGTGCTGTGGTGATGGTTTTTGGATTCGTCATGGCTATCATCAATCCTCAAGACTGCACCCACGGGCAGGAAATGTTCTACTGCTTTCCTGACAATTTCTCCCTCACAAATATCTCAGATCCTCATTTTCAACAGACAACACAACTTTCAACTTTAAATGTCAGTATCTTTCAGTAAGTTAACTGCTTTAAAAAATATGTTTTCAAGACAAAAATATGTTTTCACAGATTTGTATACCACATAATAACTTTTACACGTGTTTTAGTCTTTATTTATATTATAAAATTATCTTTGAGCATTTATCCAGTCTTGCTTTTCTTTACTCTTTAGTGCAATATTAAAGATAAGAAAAGAAAATTAAATGTATTTTACCTTAAACAGGGACAAAATAGATGTTTGTTTTTTCTAATGACTGCACTACACTGATCCTAGTTGAAGAGGGAAAAATAAAGCCCTTCACATTAGCTGTCATCTCCTCAAAGCATTACTCTTTTAATAGTTGAGCCAATATATATTGTGCTCCAAACCAAGAGGGAGATTGTGGGTTTCAATTTTGTGTATGTATCCTTTGGGGGAATCTTAAGATGGAATACTTAGGCTCGGCGCCTGTGGCTCAAGCGGCTAAGGTGCCAGCCACATACACCTAAGGTGGCGGGTTCGAATCCAGCCCGGACCCACCAAACAACAATGATGGCTGCAACCAAAAAGTAGCCGGGCGTTGTGGCAGGTGCCTGTGGTCCCAGCTACTTGGGAGGCTGAGGCAGGAGACTCGCTTGAGCCCAGGAGTTGGAGGTTGCTGTGAGCAGTGAAGCCACGGCACTCTACCCAGGGGGATAGCTTGAGGCTCTGTCTAAAAAAAAAAAAAAAAAGATGGAATACTTAACATCTGTGGAATCTAAGAGAAAGGAAACCCAAAACTAATAAAAAGAATAGATATCCCAACGGCCAAAAAGAAACCAACCACTGGGGCCAGGCACGGTGGCTCACGCCTATAATCCTAACACTTGGGAGGCCTAGGTGAGTGGATTGCCTGAGCTCATGGGTTCAAGACCAGCCTGCACTAGAGCAAGACCCCATCTCTAAAAAATAGCCAGGCATTGTGGCAGGCGCCTGAAGTCCCAGCTACTTGGAGGCTAAGGTAAGAGAATTGCTTGAGCCCAAGAGTTGGAGGTTACTGTGAGCTATGACACCATGGCCCTCCAGGGAGGGCCATAAAATGAAACTCTGTCTCAAAAAAAAAAAAAAAAAAAAAACCTCACCTTTATAGTTTCAATAGCATCCCTTGGTTAGAGGGAAGTAGATTCCTGTAGACACAAGCAAAAACCCTCCCCCCCCAAGTAAAGAAGCATAAATAATAGACGGGAGGTACAAAGCCAGCTGTGTGAACAATCAAGATTCCCTCCCAGCTTTGGACAATGTGGAAATAAAATGATATTATCCTTATACAACAGAAAACACACACACACACATATTGTTGTGAGATAAAAGCAAAGAGACCAGTTATGCATCAGATTCCGACCTGATGAATCTGAAGCGCTGTCAGGAATATAAAATCAGAAGCTGAACTTTGAAGCTGGAAACTTGCAAGAAAAATCAAAGCTACAGAAAAGGCATTCTCACTCCTCTGGGCGTCCTCAGAGAGATTTCTGGAAGCCCTCATTTACCAGGATTCTTTGGAAGAAGACACTTGAGAAAGAGTTTGTTGTAACTAATAGGAGAGAGAGGAGAAAGCAGAATTGGGGGGGGAAGGGGAACTGCAGGCAGGCTGACAAAGCCTGAGCCAAGTTGGTGCGCGTAGGACCCACCAGAGTTGTCCCTGTCGAAAGAAAATAGCCAGATTTTAATACCGCTGCCTCCATCGGTCACTGAGTAAGGGCACTAAGGAAGGATGAACCCTTGGGCTTAAGTAGACCTTTGTAGCTGAGTAAACTCAGGAACTCAGAGCTGGAGGCTGTCTGCTGAGGGCCAGGGCACCACACACTTCCTCCTGGGGAGCTTCTGAGAGACACAGCTGTGCCCACCACAGATATCCTCCTTGGTTTTTAATGAGGACTTTTTAATGTCTGTTAATGCGGATTTCATGTCTTCATATCTATGGCAAGCTTTAAAAAGTAACAAATAAAAATTGGGACCATCTGGATGGCTTCCTTGGCCCAAGTATGACCTGAGATTCTATTTCTTACCTTTTCATTTGTATTTCAATCAGGTTGACCACCTGTAAGTAGTATATTAATTGTTGCCAAGTAAAAATATCACAAGCAGAGTTAGTACATGTGTGATGTGTTTGTATAAATTAGAGGCGAAAAAAAATTCCACAGGAAGTGTATGAAAGATAGGTTCACAGTCATTTGAATAAAGTGGTAAGAGCTGAGTCATCCCGTGACTCACAGAGAGAAAGGCCCGCTGAATACAAAGGAACCTGCACCTTTTTTAAGCTGGCAGAACTATGCTCAGGATTTGAGTACTGATTTTTGTTTCAGTGAAAGATCATTCAAGTCACTAAATTAATTTAAGTTCTGTTGATTGTATGGCCTTTGTGTATTTAACTTGTAAATCTTTTTTATGCTATAGTTAAAATCATAAGACTAGGCAGTTTGTGTCTATTTTTAGACAGGCACATGAGGTAAAATAATAATTAATACTTAACTGCATGCTGAGGGAACAGAAAAAATTTTTGCAGCCGTCCATCATGACTCAAAACTGGAAAAGACACTGACATACATAGTTATTAGATAAAGTCGTGGGAGAAGAGATTTCCAAGGGTGTACAAAGAGAAATGCGTCAAGGATGACGTCACTTAGCACGTTCCAGTCTATTTTGTACGTGAGTGTTGCTTCAGATGTTTTAAGCTTGACTCTTCAAGTAGATAAAAAAACTCCCAGTAGGAACTGAATGTAGCATTAATACGTGATGAATCTGTGTTGGTTTATTTGTTTGTTTTCAGTCAACAAGACTGCTTTTGACTCTGTTAGTAGCTGCATGGATTCCCAACAGCTTTAAATTATAGTTGAATACGTCTCAGGAGCTAACTCTTATTTTGCAGAAATAACTTGTGTTTATTTTGCCACCGTGAAGAACTGCAAGAACCACCCACCTCTTAGTGTCTGTTCTGTCCCAATTTAACAAGAGGTTTCCACTGAAATTCCTTCCTTCCCTGTTACTTGTTACTTCTAACAAAGCAACTTGAAGATTTTAAGCCAGTGCTTCAAACTGTCACTACATTTAAACTTACAATGTGCTTCTAAATTTTAAAACTCTGGTGGTGGGTAGCAAAAGTGTCTTTATACGCAAATGTGAACATAACTATACATTCCATTGATGTGTGTAAACTGTATGGCATCTATATAATTTAGGAGTTAGGTCCCTGCCCACTTCAGTTATTATGGAATCTAATCTCAACGCTAACTTGAACCATCTTCACAAGTCAAAATGGGGAAACTGCCTTCTCTGGACTGTTTCCAGTGATTCCAGGCAATAACTGTTGCCTCTGATCTTTCCTAAAGGAGACTGAATCCAGGTTATTAAGCTAAGAAAATTCTAATTAGTCCTCTGCTGAACTTGCACTGTATACGTCTGTCTAATTAAAGATATATTTTTTTGGACAGAAAAAGTCCCCTATCTGGTTTATCTGCTGGACCTCTGCTTAGGAAATCAGTAACAGTCTGTTTTTTAAGCAGAGGTGGCTGCTGATCAGACCAGGTGTTGCCAGGTCTTCTGAGAGTGGCTCACACATGGGTCAGAGAGTGACCATGAGGTAGGTGCCCACAAACGCTTTGCTGACTGCGGCAGAGTAATAATTAGTGACACCAATCAGTTAAGCTCTTTTAAAAGTTGATATTTATTCTCAAAGGCATATAAAGAACTTTCCAGGATCATAGAGCAAACAAGCTGCATGGATCAGAGACTCCACAAGCTGAGGAACACTTAGGCCAGGAAAGAACGAGCACAGTCCTTCTCTAGGCAGTGGCTCTGTGTCAGAATCCCCAGAGGGCTTAAAACAGCTTGCTGGGCCTCCCCCCAGGGTTTCTGGTTCAGTACTCTGGAATGGGACCTCAGAATATGCATTTCTGAAAAGTTCTCAGGTGGTGCTGATGCTATTGGTTTGGGAACCACACTTGAATAAATTTGGAAGCTTAACATAAGAAAGTGTAAGATGGGGCCATCTGTTTAGAGGATGTGACAAATACAAGCAGGATGTAAGAATATGATGCTGGAGCTCAAGGAAGAAACTGAGGCTGGAGATAAAGGGAAAGCAATTGGCACATAGTAATGTCTCATTGTCTCATTGAAAAACTGTCTAGAGACACTTACAGGCCACGGAGGAGAAACCAAGACAGTAAGATTAGTGAAGAGTAATGACATGGGAGAGGGAACAATTTAAAAAAAGAGAGAGAGAAAGAAAACAGATTACAGCTTAAATCAACACAGCTGTGGTGGTTACACTGCGGGCCTGGGTCTGAGCCCGCTGGCCTTCAGGGAGTATTGCCTGAACGTCATAGCTTTCACTGTGATAAGGCAGAAAATACCCTACAAAGTTTGCTGAGGACTAAACTATCAAAAGAATGACCTATTTGGAAAATTACATAGGGAACAGGAATATTGCTGGATTATGAACAAGGTTTTCAAGAACATGGTGCAGTTAAAGAATTAATTCACTTGGCTGTCTTTTATAAGATCCTTTATCACTCTAATAATGTTTACTTCTAACAATGAAGATTAGCAATAGATTAGCTTTGGTATGTTTATTATATTATTCATTTGTGAATTATGTAAATCCTCCATTAAAGCAAAAACAAACAAACACACACCAGCTCTATGCTGTCCTTCATTCCTAACTCTCCCCTGATGCCCACCCTTACCAACTCATACACGGACAGACCATGGCCTAGGATGCTGCCTCCAGGCCCTCTCCCTCCAAGATAATTTGTGCATCACTTGGAGAATCATCTTATTGAACAGATGTTTTGATAACATCACTTGCTTACTCAATAGCTTTCCAGGAAACCCTTGTGCTTATAAGATAAGATACAAATTCCATAGCCTGTATTCAAAATGAAGCACATATTTTGCCCCCAAATATATTTCTTTGCCCTATGTTGTGATGACTACTGTGAGTCTCACATTTAGAAGTAATACTCCAAAGCTGTTCTTGAAGGGGGAAATTTACCTCTGTTGAGAATCGTAGTTAATACAGCCAGGTCTATCCTTACCAGATCTAGGAAAGATTAACTGAGAGTCTGACACCTTTAAAGGTCTAAGAAGAAACATTTACCATCTATTCTCTCTGAGGAGTGCTGCCCGTGCTAACTTGCCAAGACCACCTCTGCCACCTAGTCAAGCCTCTTCCTTTTTCCCTCTCAAAAACCTGCTTTTCTGCTTCCAAACCCCCATTGTTTAAAAATCTCTCTGCACCTCACTGAACAGTTGAATCTTCCTTCTAAGGATTCCAGTGTATACATGTTAAATAAATGAGTATCCTTTTTCTCCTCTTAACCAATCTGCTCAAGCCAGTGATTTTCCAGGGAACCTTAAGGTAGTGAGAGACTTTGACCTCTCCAAAAGCTTTCATAATCTCACCTTATCACACTGCTGAGGCCCGATTGCCCAGGACTGCGGAAAGGAACACTTATTGTAGCATAACTAAAAGCATTTATGTACACTAAAAATGCTGGGTAGCTTTTGCCTTTGCCCCTGAATTTTTGTTATTCTCTCATCTGAAATATCCAAAACCAATATCAACATTCTAGTCATCGCCGAGTTTAGTATGTGCCATCTCTGACAACCCTAACTCAAGTTAGTTCCTCCCCCTATGGAATTCTGGACTTCTTAAAGGAACCTTGTCTGGCCAATCAAATTAAAAGTTCCTAGAGGGCAGAGGTTGTGTTTTAAAGCCCTTTTTTTCTTTTTATTTCCGATTAATATGAGGGTACAAATGATCAGGGTACACTGTGTTTCTAAGGTAAAGTTCAAGTCTAATTGAGCCTTTCCCCAGGGGGTGTGCTGCACGGGGCCTTCCACTGGGCATGTGAGGGGAGAGCTTACCAATGCCCCACCCTTCTCCACACTTCCCACTTGGATGTAATTGTTTCTGTCTTGGGTGGCGTGTAGTTGTTTATCTATGAATGGATTAATAAACTGTAGTATATGTATACCCTGGAATGCTATTCAGCCATAAAAACATGGAGACTTTGCATCTTTTGTATTTACCTGGATGAAGTTGAAGCCTATCTTCTTAGTTAAGTATCACGAGAATGGAAAAAGCAAGTATCCAATGTACTCGATACTAATATGAAACCAATAGATAATTACATCCCACACCAGAGAAAAACACAATTATGTTTTAAAGTTTTTCATTCTTCACAGTTGATGGCCTGGTGCCTTAGGATGTCATGAACACTTAGACATTTGACATGAGATTTATGGTGTTAAAGGGAAAATGGTTAATTGTACTAACAGACATACAAATTATTTTACTGGATTTATCCAGCTACAATGATTGTCATTCAATAAAGTAACAATTCAATGTGATATAGTTGTTCATCCAACAAGCTGGCTTAGATAATTAAAGTGGGTTTCTTGCTTTGGATAGAACCTTCAGAGAAATTATTTGGAATATTCTTAAAATAACTCAAAAAGTCAGCACATATCTTTTTGCTTATTCCAATTGCTAAAAAACATTTACTTACATATTTTTTTTAATTGAGACAGTTTCACTTTGTCACCCTGGGTAGAGAAACAACTCACAGCAACCTCAAACTCAGGCTTAAATGATTCTCTTGCCTCAGCCTCCCAAGTAGCTGGGACTACAGGGACCCGCCACAATGCCCAGCTATTTTGTCTGTTTGTTTAGCAGCAGGGGCTGGGTTCGAACCCACCACTCTCCAGCATGTGGCTGGCACCCTAACCACTGAGCTACAGACGCTCAGCCACTTGTATTCTTCTTAATTATAAGTTTCTGGAGACCTAAGACTGGGAAGTAGATAGCAAGAAATCTTCCTGTCCTAGGGAAAAAGGACAAAGTGTGCGTGTGTGTGTGTGTGTGTGGCGGGGATGTTCCCATCTCTCCTTATTCCTGTCTGGAGTAATACTCACAGCTGAGGAGGAGGGACCACCCTGCCAATCTACCAATCAGAACGTAGTGTGCTGCCTGCCCAACGATGCAGAAGACTGGTTAGCCCGCAGGCCTAACAGCGGGTACAAGACAGTCTTGAAGGTGGCTTAGAACTGCCTTACGCCTAATTATCACGTCATTAGCTTAAATCTAGATTGTGGTCCACATCCCCCTCCATGGGCTTTCAGGGAGGATCGTGGGAGGTCCGCATGTGCAGGGACTCTGGTTCCCAGGTGACCTCTGAACCGTGAGGGAGACGCGATCCTGAGAGTGTAAAACAGTACGCAGGACAGAACCCACCCCCCAATTTCTCTTTTCCCCTTGTCGTGTCAGTGGAGGCCCAATCTCCGTCTACTGTGAGTGTATCTTGCTCTGTAAAGCTGTCTTTCTCTTCCTCCTCTCACCTGTGCCTTGCTTTGGTGGATTTGGTCTTTCTTTGGCCGTGAACACACCAAGAACCGAGGAGGACACAGGCAGCTGCCTGGAAACCCAACAAGACCATGTGATATTTAGTTTTATTTTTGCCAGTGTGTTCATCTGTCTTACTCATTCAAAATACCTGATAAACAGTGGCTTGAGTTTATCAAATTTAGATATATTTAACTCATTAAAATGTATAAACTAGTAGGCAAACCTGTATTCACCCCTTCATTTAATATTATTTTGAAAGAAATAAAGAGTCAAAACTTGAAACCAAGATGTGTTGATTAAGTACAATTATCACCTGGCTTAACCTCAGCAGACAGCTCAGTAATTTAACTACTAAAATCACTAAAAAGATGATGTGGTTTAGAAAAAAAGCAGGCAACAACATAAGAAAAAGACCTTCAACAGTATCTTAGTTAGTCATTTAAAGTTTGAAAGACTTTGAAAACTTTTATTTCCAACGTACAGTAGCAGCTACATGTCTATCAATTTACAAAATTTGTTTTGCTGGAGGATAGCAAGGCTAGTTCCAGAAAACAGAATTCAGTCCCGTCAAGCCCATCCCATAACAACAGTGTTCCTTAATTCTTTAGGTTACAGGAGAGAAAGAAAATAGTAAAGTTTCTTCTAAGAAAACATATTTCATCCCATAAAGGCAGTCTTTGGGTGATTTCTGACTTTTCCTATATAATGTTACACTTTCACAAAATCTGAATTTTTTTCTAAGCTACATCTTTTAACTACTGTTTTCTATGGGCAAGATGTAGAACAGACTGAACATTGAGTTATATGACCTTAGGTCTCGTGTGCTTTATGTCTTAAGGCATTTCAAAATGCATTTAGGTTTATTTATTTATTTATTTATTCATTCATTCATTTTAAGTTGTAAGACTAGATGAGGGGAGAAAAATAAGCCCAAATGTTTAGAAAAATAGGGCTTAGAAAACCCTAGGGTTTTGTAGAAGGGGCTGCTTGATTGTACTAACACAGTGGGAGATGTTCCCTGTTCTAGAAGACAGCCTAATCTTTGAAAGCAGACATTTAAAAAAAGAAAAGAAACAATTAAACATGTTAGCTTCAGCTGGGCAAGGTGATGCATGCCTGTAATCCTAGCATTCTGGGAGGCTGAGGCCTGAGGATCTCTTGAGCTCAGGAGTTTGAGACCAGCCTGAGCAAGAGTGAAACACCATCTCCCGCTTAAAAAAAAAAAAAAGTTAGCTTCAGGTGGAAAGTTTCCTAGGAGCAAACCATTTTATATGTGTAAACTAAATGTTAGCTGTGACCCTTGCACCTTGGGTGATTTGGTTAAACTTGATTTTAAATCCCTTCCACAGGTCCAAGTGCCTACTCTATAATTTCTGCAAATTCTGGCTTGCTTTCTCACACTTCTGCCTGCTGCCATAAACCATTATTGTTTTGCTCCTGGTGTGTAAAACTCCTTAGTACTCTGGATGCAGAACTTCATCTCTTCATCAGTTTCCATAAAAATCTGCTCACATCACTCAGTGTGTAAGTGAGTTGTTGTTGCATCTGTGGAAGGTTCAGGGTGGTTGCAGGGAAGGTTGCAAGACTAAGACCCCTGTCTGTACAAAAAATAGAAAAATTAGCTAGGCATGATGGTGCACCATGTAGTCCTAAGGACCCAAGTAGTCCTAGCTACTTGGGAGTATGGCTTTAGCCCAAGAATTTGAGGTTGCAGTGAGCTATGATGATGCAATGCACTCTAGCCTAGGTGACAGAGAAAGACACTGTCTTAAAAAAAAAGAAAGAAAGAAAAGAAAAGAAATAAGGAAGGGAGGATAACTTGGAGACAACAAAACAGAGAACAGCATCATGCACCACCAGATTTTCAGAGCTTAGAACAAGGAAGAATAGGAGTTCACACAAAGCTAGAGAAACCCTTCAGCAACTTCACTTACTCCACCATGAGGCCCATGCAGGGGGATTATTGCTGCCACTGCTGACCAACATGCAAGCCTGGCTCTCATTGTCTTCCTTCTAGTCATCATTTCTACTTAAGGGAAAGATCATTTGCAAGAAATACCAAACAACTGTTTAATAATTGAGGCAAATAGATGCATAAATTTTCTAATTAGCCCATGTGATTGGAAGAAATTTCCTAAAAGCAGAATAGAACCCAACCACAGACAACATAAAGACAAATGCACCAAACCCAGAATTGGATACACACAAGTGCAGCATCTGTTGTTGAGTAAGAACTGGGAGGTATTGTAGTATTAGTTTATTAAGTAAGAAATGTCCAATTTCCTTCAGTACTAAGTTTCACAGTTGATCTCTCTGACATTTCACTTTGATACTTCTTGGGTGGGGATGTGTTTGTGAAGGTATATCTTCATTCTTTCAAATGCACTTTTTTTTTGTTTTGTTTTGTTTTTGAGACAGAGTCTCATTCTATCACCCTGGATAGAGTGCCATCCCATCATCATAGCTTACAGCAACCTCTAACTCCTGGGTTCATGTGATCCTCTTGCCTCAGTTTTTCTATTTTCAGTAGAGACAGGGTCTCCATCTTGCTCAGGCTGGTTTTTGAACTCCTGAGTTCAAGGGATCCACCTGCCTTGGCCTCCAAGAATGCTAGGATTATAGGCATGAGCCACAGCATCGGGCCCAAATGCACAGTTGACTTGTGATTATCTTGCACCTTTTTTGGAGTAGTTTTTGTGAAACCATGGATAAGTAAAAAGTTTGTGTTATTTTTCCATAAGTTACATCATGGAACCAATGTGGGGCAAACAGCTCGAAATATCAAGCAAGTGTTTGGGAAGGATGTGGCTAATGAATGCAGAGTATGGTTATGGTTTGAGAAGTTCCATTCTGGTGATTTTAATCTTGAAAATGAGTCACTTGGGTGACCTCAGACCAAAGTGGATAACGATGAGCTGAAACCTGTAGTGGAAGCAAATCCATTTTAACCTATGCATGAATTAGCATCAAGGTTTGATGTTACTACTTCAACAGTATTGGACTATTGAAAACAAATTAGCAAGTTAAAGAGGCTGGCTGGCTGGGTTTTTCCTGAGTTAAACAAGCATCAAAAAAGAGATTACCTTGAACATTGCCTTTTGTTGCTGTCACAACATAAACGCAAACATTTTCTACACCACATTACCACATATGATGAGAAATGGATTTTTTGACAGTAGCAAGTGGTCAGCACAATGGTTGGATAAAGATTTAAGTGTGGAAACACAGTCCAAAACCAAACTTTCATGAAAAAAGCTAATGTTGTCATTTGGTGGTCCAGCGGTGGTGTTTATTATGCATTGCAGCTTCATTCAACCTGTCAGTTTGTTACCGTGGCTGTCTGCTGAAACCACATGGACAACATGATGAGGATGCTTGCCATTAAGTAGCCGAGATCGGTTAACAGAGACAGGCCAATCTTCTAAGACAACACTGCACAAATGACACTGCTCATACTACAGAAGCTGGACATGGGAACTGTCATCCATCATATTCACCAGACCTTGTACCAATGGACTACCAGTGCTTCCAGGGTTTGGACCACTTCCTGCAAGAGAAAGATTCAATTCTCAACAAGCTACGGAAAATACCTTTCACAATTTCATCAGTGCTTCCTTTCTTCTAGGCTTTGCTGCTGGCATATACAAGCAAGCTACCATAAAGACGGGAAAACGACGGCTGGGCCCGGAGGCTCCCACCTGTAACCCTAGCACTCTGAGAGGCCGAGATGGGAGGACTGCTTGAGCACAGGAGTTTGAGACTACCCTGAGAAAAAGTCAGACCCTGCCTCTATTAAAAATAGAAAAATTAGCCAGGCATTATGGCAGATGCTTATGTCCCAGCTACTTGAGAGGCTGAGGTAGGAGGATCACTTGAGCCCAAGAGTTTGAGATTGCTGTAAACTAGGCTGATGCCAGGGCACTCTTTTCAGGGCAATAGAGACTCTGTCTCAAAGAAAAAAAAAGAAAAGAAAGATGGCAAAACTATATTGATATGTTAAGTCCATACTTTGATTAATTGTACTGCTTCTTGTTTAAGATATAACAAACTAAAATTTTAATTAAAAATCAGATGTTTCATCCTTAATGACATCATCGTTTTCCCAGTGTGGGATGAAGGGAAACTTCTCCTTTTGCCTGAAAGTTTGCTAAGAGATTAAGTCACAATTAAGGCAAATTAATAAGAAGAAGAAGTTTAATTACCATGCACATGGGGGGAATCACCCAGTGATTACCCAGAAGCCCAGTGGGCTCCGTGTATTTTCATACCTGCCTTTTAGAGAGGAGGGGAGATGAAGAGCATAGGGAATTTGGTTTAGGGGCAATAAATGATGCTAGGAAAGATGAACAGATACTTGGGAGAATGAATGAATGGAGGAAAATAGATTGACTTGTTGATCAACCCGAGAGACAGGACTTATGTTTAAAACGATTGAGGCCAGGCCTGGTTGCATTCTTGATTTTCTTTCCTGCACTATACTGAAATAAGTGGGAAGGGAAGGGAAGTTAACTGTCCTTTTTGATGGGTCAATCTGGATTTTGCAGATAGAGGGAAAGCCTCATCTAATGCCTGTATCCTGAAGGGCCTTTAATTCAAAATATTCTTTATACCAAGAAGTCCTATTTTAGGGAGAAATTTCCTGAGCTTCTTCATGAACAAAGTGTGGTCCTTGTACCAGCAGCATGGGCAGCTCACTTTTTTTTCAGACCCACCCAAACCTACTGAACCAGAACATACCTTTTTTTTTTTTGAGGCAGAGTCTCACTTTGTAGTCCTGGGTTCAGTGCAATGGCATCATAGTTCACAGCAACCTCAAAGTCTTGGGTTCAAGTGATCCTCTTGCCTCAGCCTCCTAAGAACCTGGGACTACAGGCACTTGCCACAATGCCTAGCTGGATTATTATTATTATTATTTGGAGACAAGTGTTTCACTCTTGTTCAGGCTAGTCTTGAACTCCTGAGCTCAAGTAATCCACCCACCTCGGCCTCCCAGGGTGCTAGGATTACACGTGTGACCCACCGCAGAAGAGTCATGGGTTAAAGGTTGCACCTTCAAAGTTGAGAAGCACTGCTATGAAAGGAGCCTTGTCCCTTGAGAGGAAGGCTATTCAGAATCTGCTGAGAAACAGTTAAATAAGCAGTCACCTCCTAGAGATTCTGTTATGCTCACCCTAGGGCTACCACTCCTGATGAGAATGTGTGATAACTGCTCTGGGACTTGAGGAGGAAAAGAATTATAAATCATTGATTCCTGGCTGTAATGCTTAAGCCCATTTCTGTTTTAGTGTAATCACAAGTCAAAAATATTTTTTCCTATCATTGCCTAAAATTGAAATACACCAGCCAGACCTTTTGTTGAGGTCACATTGATAATTTCTTTTTAACTATGGTAGAATCAATACAACAAATGAAGAAAACTTTAAAAAGACATCCTGTTAATATCTACGGTACTTTGTACATAAAAATAAATAAGTCAGTTACCAAGTTTTCAGCATGGGAATGTGCTTTGAATTTATGGTCATATCTGTGATCAGACACATGGGGGATCCCCAGTGGAGGGTACTATCACTGCAGTAAATGGTTAAGTTTAAAGCTTGAACATCCACTGTAATCATCAGGAGGACAACTTAATAGCTAAATGTATGAAAGCCATAAAAAGTACTCTATATTTTTGCATCTATAATAGATTTAAGTGGTTGGTTAAGCATAAAATATCCAACAAGACATGCTCTCTAATTAAACTAAACAGCTTAAAATACATTTTGATTTTAATAATGATGATCATCTAGTTGGTTTGGTAACACCGAAAGCTTAATAAAGTAGTTGCTCTGTTTAGAATCAAGCAATGACTCAATCAAACAATTTAAAGTTAGTGAGGGTCCAGTATTGAGAACAAGTAAAGGAGAAAATTCCTCATTCTAACCTCAAAAACTCTTCACCGTAAGGGTGAACCACAAAAAAGGATTTCTTTTCAAAAGAGGAAATCCTGCAAACAGGGATGAACTTCGAAGACATTATGCTAAATGAGTCAGGCAGATGCAGAAAGACAAATCCTGCATTTGATCCCAGTTGTATGTGGAATCCAAAAACTCATTAAAATCAGGAGAAGAGGAGTGGTGATTGCCATGGGCTGGGAGGGAGTACATGGAATAAATGGGGAGATTTGGGTCAAAAGGCCTAAACAAAGTTTAGGATGAATCATTTCTTTTAATTTTATTAATGACTATGTTAATGAAGTTTTTATTTTACATAGCCAAGTACACTGTATTGTTTCTTATTTGCATTTTCAATAGCTTATATAAAAGTCAGATTTCAACTCAACGATTTCACTTATGCAGGATGAATCATTGTACACCAGAATCGTATACTGAGAGAGTAGTTTTAAGTGTTCTCATTGCACCCCCCCAAAAAAGGTAACGATATGAAGTGATGAATGTGTCAATTAGCTTGATTATGATAATCATTTCACGACATCAAACATCATGGTGTAGACCTTAAATATGTAAATAATTTTGCCAATTATATCTCAATAAACCTGGAAAAAGTGGGGAAGGGTGAGTCACAGAACTTGTATCTGGTTGAAGACCACTTTAGTCCTCCAGGTGATAGGGCACCCTTTCCAAAGCATTTGAAAATGTGTGAGATCATAATCTTCTGGTCATTGTGAAAGAAATGTTCTCCTTGAACCAACATGTGCTTAACTTAATAAACAATAGTACAGTAGAAAAGGTTAGCCACAGCCCTTGGAACTCAAATCACACTTATTTTCTTGAATACAAAAATAAAATACAAATGTGTTTAAAAAACAGAGTACAAAGAACTCTGAAAACTTAATAGTAAGAAAACAATCTGATTTAAAAATGGGCCAAATACCTTGACATCTCACAAAAGAAATATATAGACAGCAAGTAAGCACATGAAAAGATGTTCCATATCATGTATCATCTGAGAAATGAAAATTAACACAACAATGAGATCAATACCACTACATACCTATTAGAATAGACAAAATTTGGAACACCAACAACTGGCATGGATGTGGAGCGATAGGAACTCTCATTCATTGCCAGAAGGAAAACAAAATGGTAGAGTCATGGGAAGACAGTTTGGTGCTTTCTTCTAAAAGTAAATAAACTCTTAACATATGATCCAGCAATTGTCCTTCGAGCTACTGTACATCCTTACCTAAAGGAGTTGAAAATTCATGTCCTCATAAAAACCTGCACATCAATGTTTATAGCTACTTTATGCAAACGTGGAAGCAACCAAGTAGTCACTCAGGTGAATGGATTAATAAACTCAGACACATCCAGACAGCGGAATATTATTCAGTTCTAAACAAAAGAGCTAGCAAGCCATGAAAAAACATAGAGGAATCTCAAATGCATGTTATTAAGCAAACGAAGCCAATCCAGAAAATAGCTACATGCTATACAGGGTGGACGTAAAGTTCCTGTGCATTTTTAAATTACTTGACTATTTAAATTGAACACGAACTTTGTCTGCCCTGTATGATTCCAACTATATGACATTTTGAAAATGTAAAACCATAGAAACAGTTAAAATCTCCATGGTTACCGAGGGTTAGCAGAGAGGGCGTGATGAGTACTGAAGCTCAGAGGACTCTGGGGGCAGTGAAACGACAATGTGTGATACTATAATGATGGACATATGCCATTATCTATGGGTCCAAACACAAGGAACATACAACACCAAGAGTAAACCCTAATGTAAACTGTGGTCTGTGGGTTACTGTGATGTGTCAGGATGGGTTCACTACTTTTAACAAATGTCCCACTAGGCAGAGAATGTTGAAAATAGGGAAGTCTATGCATGTGTGGGAACAGGCGGATATATAGGAAATCTCTTTACCTCCCTATTAATTTTGCTGTGACTCTAAAATTGTTCTAAAAAGAGTCTCAAGAAAATGAAATACAAGGCTTGGTGCCTGTGGCTCAAGTGGCTAAGGCACCAGCCACATAAACCTAAGGTGGCAGATTCAAATCCAGCCCAGGCCCACCAAACAATGATGGCTGCAACCAAAAAATAGCCAGGCATTGCAGCAGGCGCCTGTGGTCCCAGCTACTTGGGAGGCAGAGGCAGGAGATTCACTTGAGCCCAGGAGTTGGAGGTTGCTGTGAGCTGTGATGCCACAGCACTCTACCCAGGGGGATAGCTTGAGGCTCTGTCTCAAAAAGAAAAAAGAAAATGAAATAGAAGCAAAAACATCATCATCAAATGTTCTCCTTTCTTAGCTTCCTATTATGCATTTTTCAGTATTAAAAATGGAATTTTCTAGAATATAGACAAAGTAGGATTATCATCTAGACTTTTTTTTTTTTTAGAGACAGAGTATCACTTTATCACCTTCAGTAGAGTGACATCACAGCTCACAGCAATCTCCAGGTCTTGGGCTTAGGTGATTCTCTTGCCTCAGCCTCCCTAGTAGCTGAGACTACAGGTGCCCACCACAATGCCCAGCTATTTTTTTGTTGCAGTTTGGCCAGGGCCGAGTTTGAACCCACCACCCTCGGTATATGGGGCTGGTGCCTTACCCACTGGGCTATAGGCACCGCCCCATTTAGCCATTTTGAAGACTTATTATCTCCCAGGAATATCTTTTCTTTTCTTTCTGTGTGTGTGTGTTTTGAGGGGGAAATACAGTTTGCCAGCCCCCAAAAGTGATTAAAAGACATTGTGTGCAAATGAGGCAACCCAATGCAAGGCACTAATGGAAGTCTCCCCTTGATGGTTCCTTGGACCGTTATTTTGTTTTGTTTGTTTGTGTGTTTTCTGTTTTGTGAGACAGTCTCACTCTGTTGCCTAGGTAGAGTGCTGTGGCATCATCATAGCTTATAGCAACCTCAAACTTTTGGGCTCAAGTGATCCTTCTGCCTCAGCCTTTCAAGTAGCTGGGACTGCAGGTGCCTGCCACAACACCTGGCAAAACCAACACCTGGTTTTCTACTTTTAGCAGAGATGGGGTCTCACTCTTACTTACACTGGTCTTGAACTCGTGAGCTCAAGCAATCCACCATTTTGTCCTCCCAGAGTGCTAGGAATATAGGCATGAGCAACCACGCCTGGCCTGACCTTTACTTTGGACAAGTTTCTGTTCAATCACAATGGCAAGACAGCTCTTCCTCAAGATCACAGGGAAAATCAATGTCTTTTTAAATTTTTTTATTATTATTTTTTATTGAGACAAAGTCTCACTTTGTCACCCTCTGTTGAGTACTATGGCATCATAGCTTACAGCAACCTCAAAATCTTGGGCTCACACTATTCTTTTCTCTCGGCCTCCCTAGTAGCTAGGACTACAGGCATCCCCCACAATGCCCAGCTATTTTGTTGTTTTTGTTTAGCAGGCCCTAGGCAGGGTTTGAACCCACCAGCCCCAGCACACATGGCTGGTGCCCTAACCACTGAGCTACAAGCAACCTTTTCACATTATTTTTCACTTTACTTCCCAGCAACACCCAACCCTGCTGCTGTTCACAGCACAGTATCGCAATGCATTAATATATGCAACTAATTAGGATCTCAGAATCAGAGATTGAAAGATTTTAAGAGTTCTAAATCTCTACTATAGTGAGAGAAAATTTCAGAATAGGAAGTATGTAATGTTAAGGTAATTTGCAAGTACACAGTCTCAGATTCTTCAGTAATCTTGGCACAGGTTTAAAGTCTTCAACCATTTGTTCTTGGACCGCTTCACTTTTATTCCCCTTGGAGGCAGGCGGCCCCTCCTTTGGCCTTAACCCCAAGGTCATTGTCTTTTCTTGCTCTTGCTAGGCCTACCAAGATCCCAGGCCGCCTCTGAGTTTCACTTGCAGAGATTTCCAATGCCCTGAGAGACAGGGCCCTGAGAGCCAGGGCCCTTTCCAGCTAGGGGCCCAAGTCAAGTTCACTGCCCTCAAATGAGAACTAGCTTCAAACGTGATCTGAGAGTTTTCTGACCAACCTTCCTCTGGAGCCTGAGCAGCAACGCAGCTAACTTGAGCTAAGCGTTCTCTGTAATGAGTTTGTTCAAGGTCTCTGCTACTTACTCATTTTCTCCCTTTCCTTCCTTATACTTCAAAATTTTATGGAACTTGTAGCGTCCTTTTCTTTAGGCTTCTGATCACAAATACTTGAGGATTCCTCATCACCAGCCTACATTCCAATCTAATCACAGTGTCTTTGAAAATGCCCCAATTCTAAATGCACTCTCAGACTTGTAAACTCTGCCCGAAAGCTGAACCTTTACCATAGACCCTTTGGCCCAGCAAAATATGGAGAATCTCACATTTCTAAACTTAAATGCAGATTTCTCGCAGATGTGTGACAGCCTTGTGTGAACCTTGATTCCCTTGGGGTCTCTCCTTCAGAGACTGAACTTCAGCTGCCAGAGGCCCTTCTGCCCGCCTTCCCGCACAGGACCAGAAAATGCCTGAGAGGCACTGTGTTCCTGGGAAGACACACGGTCACGTTGAGAGTGTTTGGGAAGCTGGCAGCCCAGCCTTTGCCCTGAAGTGGGATAAAACTGAGATGTAACATAAATTCCCTGTGTCCGTGGGAGGCTGAGGAGCCCCCTGAAATGTCTCTTGCTTGTCTTCTTCCGCCTTCTCGGTCCCACCTCCTCGACTCCCTAAAAGCACTTCCTGAATAAACCACGAATATTAACACACAAATTCTTATCTCAGGGTCAGCTTCTGGGTAACTTAGCCTAAGAGAGTGCATGCTATCAAAAAGCCAGCATTTAATTACAGTTAGTCTTTGAATTCTTTAAAACTATTCATTCTAGGGAGAAGGACGTTTGTACCTCAATTCTAAACAAAAGAAAAACCAGTGATAAAATGATCCCCTCTGACTTTTCATATTGTATTATTTTCTTTAATGATAGCTTTTTTAAAAAGTGGTATTTAATTCTCACATTTTGAAAAAGCGGATTTAATTTTATCCACATAGTAGCCTGAATACAATCTATTGCTCTCCGGTTTTGCTCCCAAATATTCTGGGTTATTTTTCTTTACATTACATAGATCAGATAAATAATCAATTCCAGACGCCATTTTAGACAATTGGCTTCGGTTTATAAGGCAAATGCTAAAGGGTTTCCAAGTTTATTATATAACATTTAAGTAAAACTATACGTAAGATTTTGTATTTTAATTCTTTTCACACCTTACATCCTTAAAGTTTTTTCATGTTATGAGCACATGTTTTCAAACATCAAAATCATATTAACAAACACATTTTCATGTGAAAATTCACCTTAATTTTATTTCTTTCAAATTTTTCTCAAGTATAAACATAACACATTATAAACATTTTTTAGACTATCTATAAAAATTTGCAAGGAAATACACCAAAATATTATATTTGTGGAGCAGTTCTTTCTTTTTTCTTCTTGTCTATATTTTTAAGATAATTATAATGAAAATATACTATTTCCATAATGATAAATTTTAAATACAATATAGATGATACAAGGAGAGCAATAGAAACATTTAAAAAGTAACACTTCCTAAAATAGATAAGCTCATATCATTTTTATCAAAAAATTTCTTAATATGTCTCCTACATTAACTCATGAAGAAAATATTCTGGATTCTGCATGTTTGTATTGAGAAGTAGCAAGCTGTGTCTACTCTACTTAGTAATTGTCTAAAACTGAAGCACAGTTTAAATTGCTAAATAAATGATGTTGCGTAGGAAAAAAAACTATACAGAATTTAAAAAGCTTTTATTTAGCTTCATGTTCATTAACTAATTAGGCAAGGTATTTCCAATAAGCATTAATAGGAGATGAGGCAGGTTTTTAGTACTTGTATCACGTGTAGAAATTCAAAATCATACTCACATATAAAAACCCCTCAGTAAAAAGGAACATCTTACATAAACAGACCAACATGAAGCAGAAGTTAGAAGAATTTAGTATTTGCCATTTTCAAATGCAAACATGAACACATCGGTGATTTGTGCTGGCAAGTTACATTTATCGTCATACCCTGGCTATCATTTTATGTATCTAGTTGCTGATTACAATATCACACTTCTAAGGAGAGCCTTTCATCTAGAAGGTACTTTACACACTGCTGAGCACATTTGACTTTGTTTTCAAACCCCTCAGACTTCAAAGGAAGACTTGTCTTAATCCACTGGAAAGAACATAGAGATTTAGGAAGCTAATTTAAGAACGAGAGGACTTCTACTGGCAGAAGAGTTGTGTTCACACATCAACGCTAGATAAAAATTGAGCTTAATGTTGACATACAAATTTCAGTCCTTTGTAGATGAGTGTTCACAGTAATTCCAACTTTAAATTATTTCAAATAAAATATGTGACATCCCTAAATCAACACTCAAAAAACATTAAAACATCTAAAATAGACAAGGCATGATGGATCAATGGCTGTAATCCTAGCACTCTGCTGGGAGGCCCAGACAGGTGGATTGCCTGAGCTCAAGAGTTCAAAGCTAGCCTGAGCAAGTGTGGGACCCCATCTCTAAAAACATAGCCAGGCATTGTGGTGGACACCTATAGTCCCAGCCAACTACCTGGGAGGTTGAGGCAAGAGGATCACTTGAGCCCAAGAGTTTGAGGTTGCTGTGAGCTATGATACCATAGCACTCTACCAAAAGCCACAAAGTAAAATTCTGTCTAAAAAAATAGCAAAATATTGCCAAATCTGAGCTCCCACTCACTTTTCATTTGGTAATCACTATCATAGCTTCTCTTTTGACCAGCTGTTCTCAGTCTTCTAAGAGCAAAACCATATCAAAAAATGGGCATAATTTTCAGAAATATAAATTAGATATTAGTTAAGTTTTATAGAAGAAACATGTTGATTGAATATGAGAAGAGTTAAAGAGATAGCAGATAGTCTTTTGTCTCAAGGGGTCTGAAAAATAGAAGAATAACTGTCAGGATGTGGTGGACCCATCTGGATTCAGGCTAAACTTTGTCATTGCTTAAGGATCTGTCCAATTGCACGAACTTGTGATTATTCATGGAAGAAAGGTTTTTGTATCATCTACAAAATTTGACCTCTGTAACTTTAGCTTTATGGAAAAAGTTAGACACACTTAACTTTCCAGGCAATGATTTAAGAAGGAAAAATATTTATGAGGTACTAGACTGTGATGTCTTACAATGTAAGGTGCAATAAAATAAGTGAGTTTTTGCTTACTTAAGGGGTATTTTTAATTGGTTCAAATGAAAAAAACCCACATAAATACACACTTACATTAATGAGATGTTTGAAGGGGGCATTAACATTTTAATAGCACACATAATTAATTATGTCTTGCATGAAGTCGAAGTAAGAAGAATCAGTGGGAAAGTCCTTGGAGCTGAGAAACGCCAAGCTAAAATGTCTTTAGTCATTATTTTGGCCACATAAAATCTGAAGCATTAAAAGAGGTTCCAAAGTTTCTTTTTACAGAACCCATAGTATTCAAATATAATTTGTATTTGATGAAGTCTTAGAAAGAATTTTGAGAAATAATTTAGATTAAAATATGAAAACTTGTAAGACTGTAGTCTTCATACACATTCCACCTTTGTCAACTTCATGAAGCAATTAAAAAACAAAATCTGTTTCTTGAGTTGCTCTAGTCATTTTGATGGGTTAAACCTAGTCTATGAAAAGATTATGCTCTTTATTTAACAGCATATATACTCCTGACATTTTTATACCAATTAATCTTTCTTTCTTGTTTCTCAGAAATATGAGTGCAGCTTGATGGAACAAAGACAGTGCCAGGTTTTGCACACTGTCCTTTATTTATTAATCATGCCTATGAAACACCTAAAATATTTTTGCTAGTTAAGAACAGCAGTTAGGTTGAAATCCTGGCATGATTCACTGCCACAGGGATGAAAAGTAGAGCACCCCCGGGACCAAGCATTCCTCCCCACATGTTGAGGCCTTTTTAGCTTTTACTATTTATTCGAATATAAGCAAGTAAGTTGTGAAATTTAACTCATATGCGTCCTTGGCCAATTTCCTTTGCTCTACACCCTTCTCTACTACTTGGAGATTCACCCCAGCTGCCTCTTCCAATTCAAGTCTGAGGGATGCCCTTTGTTGTCCTGGCTACCCACCAAATGTATCCGGGAAAGGCCAACACAAATAGCACCGTTGACAGACATTACAGAATGATTGTCACCCTGCCAGGAGCTCCGGCAGACTTGCTAACGCTCAGAGGGTCTCCAGGGATGAGTTGAGTGTAACATACAAGCCTCCAGACTTTCTGGAGCTCTCTGCTGCCCCCAATGTTTTTCTTAGAAGCACAAGATTTTGGATAATTTCAGGTCGGCTGTTCTGACTCATTTACAGAGCTTGCCTTGGGCCTAAGTATAAGAAAGGTAAAGACAATGTCCCTCCAAGAGGAGATGGGGAGGTAAGTAAATGGCTGTCCAGCCACATCAGGAAGCCAGCTGTACTGAGAATACACTGGGCTATGCCTGCCCACTAAAACCTCAGTACTTTACCAACGAAAAATGGGAAGTCATCAAACACTTTGTAAAGAAACGCTGTGTCTTTTAAAAAGTTATTCTGGGCCAGGTGTGGTGGTTCACACCTGTAATCCTGGGAGGCCAGGGCAGGGAAGACCATTTAAGCTCAGGTGTTCAAGACTAGCCCATGTAAGAGTGAGACTCTATCTCTATTAAAATAGAAAAATTAGTCCAGTGTTGTGGCAGGCACCTGTAGTCTCAGCCATTCAGGAGGCTGAGGCAGGATACCACCTGAGCCAAGGAATTTGAGGTTGCTGTGAGCTAGGCTGACACCACTGCACTCCAGCCTAGAGTAACAGAGTGAGATTTTGTCTCAAAAAAATAAAAAAGTCATTCTGGATGTTCTGAGGAATATAGACTGAAGAGGACAAGAATAGGCATAGGGAGATGAGTCCAGAGTCCACTGGCATGGAGAAAACAAGATGGAGGCTTGGTTGAGCACGCTGGCCAGTAGATTGTGTCTACAAGAAGCAATGTTCATTTTTGAAGAGTTTATCCGAAGACTTTCTTTGTGGCAATAGTCACATAGCAAAGCTGGTTATTAAGACCACTTCTAGTACCCCCAAATACAATTATGTCACCTTTCTCTTCCATAAAATGAGCTAATAGTAGTACAAGAGTTGTTTTGAAAACTAAAAGCATTAATACCTGTAAAGCTCTTAGAACAGAATTTTGTAAATATATATGAATAAATAAAAGCTATTAGTATTAACTTTATATTTTCTACATTGCAGAGTGGAAGATGGGAGGGCACAAACTATTCATTCATGATTTGTATTAAATCATTAAGGTGTAACTTTAAAATGAGAATAAGAAGACATACTGTTTTACTCCTCTGGTAAATATCATCTTTGATGAACCTGTTCTTCAACTTACTGACTCTGG
Organism: Otolemur garnettii; assembly: GCF_000181295.1. NCBI lineage: Eukaryota > Metazoa > Chordata > Mammalia > Primates > Galagidae > Otolemur > Otolemur garnettii. The sequence continues at coordinate 3,981,023 of NW_003852485.1, read as the reverse complement.
TCTTGCAGCACTGTAAATGTCTCTATGCAACATAATTCAGTTTACCATATGACTGATTTCTGCCCACAAGTCAAAATACAGCAAGAGTCTTTAAAGGACACAGCAGGATATTTTTCTTATAGGGATAAGTTAGGGTATTTCTTCTCTTCTCTCTTTATATCCTAAGGGATTTCCGATGATGACCATCAGCTCCTGCTAAGCAGCAACTCCCCTCCAATCTCCTGTGCCCAGTAATCATGAGGCCACTCCCATCTTGAGGCTAGTTTCCACCTGAGTCCAGTCTCTGGTTTCTGGTACTACACATTCATCTGATATCTCTGGATTGCCTCCTCCATGCGGAATCTCTGGGTTCCTGATATACAATGTCCAGGTTGTTGCCTATTTAGCTTCTCTGTTTTCTTCTTCTTTTTTAATTTCAGGTTAAGGTGAGGGTGCAACAGCTAGGTTACAAGTTTGCATTTGACAGGTAAAGGCCCCCTTATAGTTGTGTCCTGCAGCTTCTCTGTTTTCTGTCATCTGAGGGATTAGTTCCCCATATTTCATTCCCTGTCTTGGAAAGATTGCGGAGGTTGACATTTTCCTGGCTGGATGGTAATGATGTTTATAGAGGTACATTTGTATTGTTGATAATATTTGTAGATGTTCGAGGGGTACACATCGGCAAAGATCAGAACCCACCGTCCACAGAATTATCAGAACACATGGAGCAGGAGATCTGTTTTGAGCATTTTATCTACAGGGAGATTTCAAAATAATATTAAACAATGCTTAAATTTTTGTTATAAAGGTAATACAGTAGCTGCTTAATTTAAGAATATCAGAAAAGTGACAAAATAAGATTTTTTAATTAATTTCTATTAATATACTTTCCCAGTATTGTGTTTGTGCACTTCACAGTAGTGTGTGGGTTGGGAGGAAGATGCGGCATTTACACAAAACTAAATTTCACAGTGTTGTTAGACTTGAGCCATTTAAGATCATATAGACACCAGTTGAATTCTATCATCGCAGAATGGAGAGAGACAGGAAAGAGGAGTGAGGGTCTATTAATTAAAACTCATTTGACACCCCCCCTCCTACAGCGACAGGGACAGTTACCAGAGAGGAACAAGTAGGCTTCGTAATTTGGGGGCTCTCTCCTAACCTGCAACAAAAAAAAAAAAAAACAAAAAACAGAGGGAGACTTGGAGAGGAAGAAGATGGCTTCTCCCAGAGACAGAACTGATGTGTCACTCTGAAGTACACTAAGGAATCCAGTTTTCTTGTTCCTCCTTAATTCCTACCCAGTTTTTCTTCAGAGACATATCTCTTGAGCTCTCTCTTCTTATCCAGAAGCATGGAGCACTGATTTTATTCTGCCTGTGACCAAACCAGGACGTGTTTATACTGACTAACTCAGTCTTACTAAATCAATTATACTCTTCCTGGCAATTGTTCCATTCTGAATCCTCAAAACATATAAACCAAATATTTAGGAATCACCCACTTTGAAACAACTTAGGTCGAAAAAATGTAAAATGTTCAAGACTTTGAAAGCTTTTAAAGAGTTTGTCAGAGCTACCATTTAGCCAACAAAAATAATCTCTACATCAACTCGCATGAGGAATTCATCTATAAAAGTCACCATTGAAATGCATTCCTCAGTTTCATTACTTGCTTTCTTTTTAGCCAGCATCTATTCTATCACCTTAAGATTCCAGGAAGAGACCAAATGATGGTCTTGTCCTTAAAGAAAAAACTATCCTAAGTTTTACAAAGGCAACAGACAGCCTCCCCTTGTTACTGAAGGCCAAAGAAAAGCAAAGTAAACTCACTTTCCTGTCGTGAAGGGAGAGCTGCAGCTTTCTTCTTAATGAAGAAACTATCCCAGGGCCGAACAATTCTAGTTGCATCCGCCCCACTCCTGTGGAGCATATTTAAAGAGTCCCATTTAAAAAAAAGATTTAAATTAACAGCCTATTGTATAAATGTCTACTATAAGTTGTTTAAAATAAGACTTACAATAGTGGCCACCAAGTCTTGAGGGAGGCACTGAGAGCGAGATAATCTCCTAGCCGGCACGGAGATGTTTTGCAGCCCAGAGACAAGCCCTCAAGCAACTACATGTGTTAATGAAATCAGATCAGTTGCTCCTTGGCAAACAGGTGTTATGCTCTGGACTTTTGTGGTGCAACAGGGTAGGAGTTGAACCGGGAGAAAGAGCATTTAGCGATCATTAAGCATGTGGCTCCAGTACATGGGCCCTCCACACCTGTTGTATAATGCTTCGGTGAAAGGCCAGGGCAGAGGTTCCTCAGGCTCTCCCTGCACCAAAGGGAAGCCCACCTCTTGCAGGCTTGTACCTTCAATCTGTGTCCCAACTGTTTTTATTCACTTGGTGACGGGGTGCCACAGTGGGCAGTTATAAAAGCCTATCTGAGTTTGAAATTAATTATAAAGCATCAAAAATTCTTTAAAAATTACAAACCAACCGACAATCAGGAAGTTGAGAGACTCCATGTAGGCAGACAGCATAGAGTATTAGCAGTGTGTAGAAGAACCCACTTTAATATGTTTCTCAAATGTATGAAAACATACTAGATTTTAAATGCTTTGCACCTTAATTCCTAAATAATTTCTCTTCAAAGATCTATCTCTTGAGATGTCTCACATCTGTAATCCTAGCACTCTGGGAGGCTGAGGGAGGTGGATTGCTTAAGCTCAAGAGTTCCAGACCAGCCTCAGCAAGACCAAAACCCTGTCTTTATTAAAAGTAGAAAAACTAGCCAGGTGTTGTGGTGTGAAAACTAGTGACAATATCTGTGTCACCAGCAACTGACAAAATTAAAAATAGCAATGTTACAATACTGTAAAAAAAGCTCATCAGGGATTGGGAGCTAAGGTAAAGTCCTCAAATGTAATCCATCTGCTGTGCTCAGACTGTGATCAGGTCCATATTCACACAACCAAGTTTCTGCAGATTATCAGAATAAATAACATTTGAGTTATTTTATGATAGACTAGTCAGGATCACAGGCTCACTATGGGTGAGTGAAGCTTGGGCTTTCCCTAAAAGATAGTCCCACTGTCAATCATGGAAAATGAGGACAAGAAGCTTAAGAGAAAGAAGATTTAGAATGGGGCGAAGAAAAAAATAACTAGTTTTTTTCCTAGAGTCCATACTCTGTTTGAACTCTCTGGCCTATCAAGTCTTGCAAATCCTTGTGGTGAGGATGTACTGCCCTGGTCATCAGAGCCAGTAAAGAAAAAGCTAGAAACCAGGGGATCTGGACTGCAATAGTTGAAACATTCTGTGTATTTACGTTCCATTGCATCATTCTCTGCATTTTTGTTGTTTTCTGTAAAAATATAATCTTGCCTCCACTGGGCAATGAATAAGTACAAAAATATCTGTGCTTCAGTATGGAATGGAGAGTGTGGAATGGAGAGCACAGCCGCAGCCACCTGAAGGAGCCAGTCTCAGCTGCGTCAGTAGTGGGAGCTTAGGGGAAAAAATGACGGGGGGAAATGGGGTAAAGCACAACGGCAAGGCTCCATTTTTAAGTAGCCCTATAACAATAAACTAAGAAATTCTCCAAAAGAGCCAGAGGTATCCATGGGGACGCCAATCATTGCGGTTCCAGTTACATTTATGTCCACATCAAATTTAAGGAACATTGAAAATATTTCTTTTTATTTTTTTTTTAATTTCCTTTATTTTAAATCATAACTTTGCACATTGATGCATTTATGGGGTTCAGGATACTGCTTCGATATACAATGTGAAACGTTTACATTGAACCAAGTACACATCCATCACAATTATACTCATTTCTTAATAGTTTTGAAAAGTACCATTGCATCATGCACATTAGGTGAGGTCCCCCCAAATACCCTCCCTTCTCCCACATCCCCTCTCCCCACCCCTCTCTCTCCTCTCCCCTTCTACTTTAGAACATTGAAAACATTTCATAGAAGACTCAGATAATATAGAAAACTGCACAGTGTATTTTAAGGATGCCAATTCCACACAGTAAACATCTGTCCAATGTCTTTATGTATGTGGAAGGAAAGAAACTTAGAATATGTTCTTAAGGAATTTACAATCTACACTAAAAATTTCAAATGAAAAGAAATCATAAAGGCCTTAAGAATAACCCAGAATTAGGGAGAAGGGAGGATGAGCGTGCTCCCACTTAATGGGCACAATGTTGGGGTGTATGGCACACCTCTTGGAGGTGGGACACAATTATAAGAGGGACTATACGTAACAAATGCGAACATTGTAACCTAATTCTTTGTACCCTCAAATTAACCTGAAGCATAAATTTAAAAAAAAAAAAAATTTAAATATAAAAAAAAAACCGGC
>NW_003852485.1:3967447-3976451 GCF_000181295.1 Otolemur garnettii | reverse complement strand
CTCTGCCCAGGGGGACAGCTTGAGGCTCTGTCTCAAAAAAAAAAAAAAAAAAAAAAAAAAACCCAGAATTATATAGGCATGCTGATGAAAGAAAAATGTGTCTCTGCAATGGTTGTAAACTAGGGATTTAGGTAAAGTTGAATGTGCTTCATGAAGAAGCTTCGATGCACCAAGCACGGTGGCTCACTCCTATAATCCTAGCACTCTAGGAGGCCAAGGCAGGTGGATTGCTTGAGCTCATGAGTTTGAGACCAGCCTGAGCAAAAGTGAGACCTCATTTCTACTAAAAATAGAAAAACTGAGGCAAGAGCATTGCTTGAGCCCAAGAGTTGGAGGTTGCTGTGAGCTATGATGCCATGGCACTCTACCCTCTGTTGATGGGAGTAGGGTTGGTTGGTGGTTGGTGTAGTCAAAAAAAGCATTGGGGACCATAGGCCTAAGTATACAAGCCATTTCCATCATATGCCAGGTGGGAACTGTGTTCAGGTGCTGGTCTAAACGAACCAGGTTGGGTTTTTTAGCCTTTTCAACCACTGAGAATTTCTAGACTGAGAGAGTGTGGCTCCCAGCACCACTGACATTTCAGGCTCCCTTCACCTTTGTGCTCTACTTTCCTGAGTGTTCTTTCTAAACCAAACAGTCCCTGGAGAGTTTCCCTTTCTCCAGCCATCTCAGCCCAGCTTCCAAAGGAATGGAAGGAAGGAAGGAAGAGACAAAGAGAAGGGGGCAGGGCCAATAGCAGGATGGCAAATGTTCCCTTAATCCCCAGCAAGGTGCCAATAAGTCTCTTTGAATAAAACAGGTCACAAGCCACTGGCTCCTTGCCCTAAGGGAGGCTGATATGTCGGGTTTTTGTTCATTTTTGTGTTAATGATGTTTTAGCTGGTCATACTTTTACCTCCCACCCCAAATCAAGATTCTGTGACAGAGAAAAATGAAAAAAAGGATTTGTTAACTACCAAGATGTGCCACATACCAGTTTCACCCGTCTGAAGTGGTGGTGATAACATCCTCCCAGGTGAGTGGGTGAGGATGAGAGATTGGTGCGTCCTGAGGATGTTCAGCGGGGTCCTGGCATTTTCAGAGCATGCACTGAGGTATAGGTGCTGTGATTCCTGTTTGGTTTATTGGTTGCTTGAGTAGGAATTAAAGGAGTCAGATTTCATTAAGTAAATAGTAAAAGAATAAAGTTTTAGCTGGATGGAATAACATGGCAAAGACAAGGAATTAGGAAAGAAAACATTAGGAAATACAGTGTGTTGAGGAAATTTTGCATAGTTTTGGTAAGACTATGGATCATAAGAAAGAGAAGAAACTAGATGGAAAAGCTGGAAAGTCAGGTTGGAATTGAGGGATAAGACATGTTAGCAGGGGGCAGGGAGAGAGCCGCGCCAAGGAGTTCGGATGCCCTTCAGCAGATAGTTGGGAGGCACCGAAGGTTTCGCTGTAGGATAAAGTCCAAACTGTGCTTATTTATCACAAGGCAGCAACACATGAGATCTACTTGGGAATTAGAGAGAAACCAAAGCAGGGAGAGGATTAGGAGGCTAATTTACACCCACGTTAAACAACAAAAGGCTGAAGTCTGATGGTAGCAACAGAATTGAAAAGAGACACTGAGGCAGGAGTCATTCTTGCAGCCGTTAATTACAAAATTTGGCATCCAACAGAACATAAAAAGTCGGAGAAAGGATGGTGCCAAGGCAGTAAGCTAAACTTTGAATTTAGCAGTGACATTTCCCAGGGTAGAGGGTAGAGAACAGGCCAAGGAGAAAAAAACCTCGTAAAAAAAAGTGACAGGAAAGAATGGAAAGTTGAAAAGAGGGGAAGAGATGGAAAAATACTGAGAATAGAAATGTTTATTAGGATGAAATAAAATGTATAAAAATGGTTACATTTTACGGGGCTGCTTAATCCATAAAATGAATTTTCTCAGGGAAATTAACCAGTCTGTAACTCCTAGATGCCTAATCCCAGGTGTGTAGGAATCTGGCTGGGAGGAACCGCCCCCTTGCAGTTCAGACATTTATCTGCTCTTACAACTACATTAGCATAGACATAATTCCCAAGTATGCAAAAGGCTTTCCAGAGGAAATTCTCACTCCTTAGTTTTTCTGCTCTGTTTAAAATGCAAAATTATTCATCTGGAAATACTTGGGCACAGTTTTACCCTCTCTAGAGACAGAAGGATGAGTTACTTTACCTCTTGGTGTCTCTTGCGATGTTGAGATCCTGTGACCAAGGGCTCTGGGCTCTGGGCTCAGTTTCAGCAGTTAACGGTCCCAAATGGACACCCGACACTAAAGCAGACTGGGGAATCACGGCTGGGATCAAGGCCTTTGTCACGTTCAGAAGAACAGAGTCAGGAAAATAAGCAGTCTATTGATAAAGCGGTTTGCTTATCATTTCTAGCACCAGACAGTTAAAACTGGGCAGGAAACACCTTTGAAAAATGATAATCCCAAATATCCTAGAATTAATAGAGGGCTTTCTTCTCCATTTCTGGGATTTTTTTGTCATTTGGATGTTGGCATCTTACACAGCCTCGAATTATCTAGATGTATTTCCAAGGTGGCAGAAAGGAACAATTAGATTCTAGAATTTCTGAAGAATTATTCATAAAACAATTTTAGGGAAAGATTTTCTACAGCTATGATCATTTTCATTGACTCTTCAGTATTATTTCAAGCAAAATATTTCATTACATGTTAGTTCATTTTAAGCCTCAGAACTCCCTTTTCAAAATGTGACATGTTCTCCTCTAGTATTTTGGTGTACCTTACAGGTAACTATTTCTCCTCTAACTGAAGTCACAGGGATTTATTGTAGTATTTAATGTGGTACTTATGCTAAGGCACTTAATTTGCATTGGTCGAATAAGGCAAAATTTTGTTATGCTAAATTATCTCACATGTAATATGTGATTAGGACTAGTTTCAGAAGTAAAAGTGGCTATAAATAATTTCACAGTAGAGTGCAGAATAAACGGAAATCATGTTTTTTCATCTTTTTGAATTTTGTCTATGAGTTTACAAGATCCCATGAGCCAGGACACAACTCAGAAGCAGTAAAAGTGTGAAGGTGGGTGTGGACTAATACCCATAAGTGGCCTTATAACAGCAGGACTTTGTGGCCCATTCTCCACTTGGCAGCTGTTTTCTTTCCTCCTTCAAATTCATGAAGTATTCTGAGGCTTTGATTCTCATTCTGAAGTTCCCAACTGCTGAAATAATGTCTTGAATGTATATAGGACCTTCCCTGTAGAGTTCAAGGGCATAAATATCAATGAAGGAAACAGGATATATCTGTTATAATCTTCTTCCACATTTCCATAACTACATGTTTTATAGACTTCAATGGGAAGGGTTACGTCAAGGTCATCCAGTTAGAGATTAATTTTTAACACTAAGTCTAGTGTTCCATTCATGATCTTATCTTTATTAACTTAGAAGTCCCACTTGGCATGTATTATAAGTTTAAAGTTTGTAAAACACAGGTTAGTGTCCGAATCAAGACATCATGCCTTCCAGATAGCTTGCTTAATAAATCTGGCATTTGCTCAGAACTTAATGCCAAGTTAAAAGAATTCAAAGAACTCGGATTAGGTTGCTTTTAGTAGTTCTCATTACGACCAACTAAATTAAATTACAAATTGAAGTGCAGCTGAAATAACTCTATAACTAATGTTGTTATGGCTGATGAAAAGCTTTCAATGTCTAACACCCATCTCTGGAACATTTATTTTCATGAAAGTGAGTTCCATTTGCCAAGTATGCGTGAGATATTTGTAAGGCTAAAACTTTGTGTTTCACGTCTTCTTAAAAAAATCACAGCACCCGGCTCAGAGAAGTGTAGGATATAGATGGTATTCTAATTAGTGTGATTCCAATTAGCACTGGTTTTATTTAGTGCTATTGATTTTTTGCTACATGCCAGAGCCTATGATAGGTCTCTTAATGAACATTATGACATTGAATTCTCTCCCAGACATCATGGGACAGGCATGGCAATCCCAACATCACAAAGGCTTAAATTTTAGGATTCTAAGATTTAGTTTGTTGTTTCGTCCGTTAGCTTAACATTAACATAATAAGTCAATATTGTCAGCACCTTGCATTGAGGCCCAAGGAAAAGCTAATAAATGAGGACCTTGTAATTTTATTTAATTTGAACTTTGTCATTTGATTTATTTATAAATTAGGCTGACCTTATTAGCAAACAAGTGAACTTGAACTGAAATAAAATGAAACTTTGGTGTGCTGTGGCAATGGAATGGATTGTGGAACTCTATGTAGTTACATTAATATATTGTTTAACTGTTTCTTAGAATAAATGCTAGCTATAACTAAAAAAATTGAAATGTAAAGAAGATTTAATTAGATTTCTTTAAAATTTGTCAGTATCTACTTATTTTAATTTGATGCTGGGTTTCCATAATGGGATGGTACATATATTATACTTACTACATGCTGGATATGTCCTATTTATCAACTCGTTCAATCCTCACAACAACTCATTGACTTACAGATTGTTACTATTTCCATTCTGAGACGTGGAAATCATAGCACAGAGAGGCTAAGGAACTTTCCAAATATACACATCTAGCAAGAGACACACAACTCAACTATTCTGCCTCTGCAAATTACTCCCTTTTGCCATGCATTCTGAACTCCCTGTACTCTAGTTCAACGACCTCTGAGGAAATATAGCATTTTGATAGTGGTGCTGTGGTGCTGAAGTTCAAAATTCTTAGTCCTTGACTTAGAATGAGAGAATCAGATTACTTTCAATTCAATTCAACACCCGTTTATTGGTGGTTTGTCATGTGACAGATAATATTCTGGATGCTTAAGGTGGTCCAGTCGCCTTGTCCACTGAAGTGGTACAAGATAGAATCCAAAAATTTCTTGGATTCTACACGAAGTATAGTCTGCAAAAAAGTCTTAATGATGAAAATGGTTAATTTAGGAGTATGATCTCTGTGGCCAGGAGTTAGATACTGGGAAGTGAAACAAAAACCACGGCAGAAAGATGTAATGGAACCCCTAAATAAGGGGTTCTACCCCACGTGATGTTTTGTGAAGACCATTCCTCCTTACCTATCAGAACTCATTTTTTGCTCTTTTCTTATTCCAAGAAGACATACTTCCTACCCTTAAGCCTTTGAAATTGCTAAATTGCTATTTTTCTCTGCCTGAAAGGGTCTTTCCACCAGATATTGGATGACAAAGTCCAAGTCCCAAAGACTTTTCTCGAAAGTCACATTCTCAGTGAGGCCTTCCCTTCCCCACCAAGAATAGCACTCCAATTGCTCTTCCCTCATTCATTCTTTGTAGGGAGTCACCCCCACATGACCCATGAGTATCCCCAGTGTTTGGTGGTGATGAGGGAATGAGGACAATAAAGACGGACAATAGAAACAGAGTAGACTTTATAGAGTGGGCCCCGGGGGTCAGCGCCCTTCCTGGGAGAGAGAGTGAAGACCTGGAACTCTGGTTATACTTGGTTTTTACTATCTTTCTTTATTAGTTAATGGATGTTTGTAATAACAATAACATATATTATTTTTGTGGGGTTTTATCTTAATTTTGTATCATTCACCCAAAAACCCTTTAGTTATTTTTTTCATACTTCTTGTTTCATTTTTGCTCCTTTAGCTATTGTTTTATTTTTAGTTCTTAAGAGATTTATTAATTATAAACAGGATTATAGTAAACAAAGGAAATGGGAATATGGACTTTGGAGCTAGATGTCACCCAGAAAATATATTTTGAGGACACAGATCTAGGGACAACCAGGAGCCATACCCAGAACAATTGTGGGATCTATAGCAGCAAGTAGGATTGAGACAGGATATACTTATGGAAAACCAATTAGGTTCTAACTTAAGACAGACAGTCCACTGTTTCCTAGCCATAGTTAATTCCCCTTTGTTTTTTGCAGGGCAGATTAATTGACATTTTGTTGGTTTTTAGGAGTCCGGAGGAACAAAGTTTCATCTCTTTATCTCACACCCGTAAGAACTAACCTTTTTTGTTTAATGAGGTAGTTGTATGTGTTCTCTTCAAATGGATTCTCCAGTCCTTCTAGGCCTTCAGTCAGGCTTTTGCGGACCTTTTTCTTGGGGTCTTTTTAGGCCCCCAGCCAGGCCCTTTTGGATCTTTGAGGGGGGGAGCATATTCTTTCACTTTCATTAGGCCCTGTAGACCTTTTCTTGAAGTCTTTTGATGTTTGTGTAAGTTGTCTCAAGAAGCCCCCAGTCTAGTGTGTTCTTTTTTGGAGGCTCCTGTCCTCTTTCATTTTTGTGCATATCTAACCCTGATCACACAATCTTTTGTATAATTATTTCATTATTATATTAATTTAGCTGTATTTTTATCATTTTAACTTTTCTTATGTTCACTCATAATTCTTCCCCTTGGTGTTTATCACTTTCTAATATTCTCCTCACCTGTCTTCTTTTCTGTTTCCCTCTCGCACACAGCCTCAGACTGTGCCAAGCACATGAAACATGCTCAGGAAATTTTTGCTAAATGAAAAAATAAAGTTTCCGGGGCATCTATTTGCCTTCAAGATTGTTGGGCTGATCACAGCAGAGATCCAGAGAAAGGAAAGCATTCCCCTTTTAACAACTAAATGTAATTTTTAAGTATACAGATAGTCAATAGGCTTTAGTATCAAACATTGTTCTGATACAACCTTTTTTCCAAATTTCTTTATCTCCAATTTATATGTTAAGAACAACGTCAAGCAAATTGGATTGCAGGGCTTTATTATAGACCACAGGGAAGAAGGAACCCAAGATCTGATTCAGTAAATTCTTTCAGAGAGGAATTAACTGCAGAAAAACTGTCCCTTCTGGGAATGATGATCGTGTAAAGGAAAAGGGGAAGAGACAACATGGGTTAAAATCATGGGAGGGTGGAATAGAGGTTAGGTTGAGAGGAAAGCCCAAACTGAAAAGTGTGAGCTCATGTCCTGCGTGGTACCCAGGGTGTAGGCTGCCAGGAGACAAGCCTCACTGATGAGGATGGGGAAGGAGGGTAATAACAGAGGGAAGGCAGGGGAGGGATGTGGCACAGTTATACCTCTGGCAGGATTTGTGGCTCTCTAAAGCCTGCACATGGCATGAAAGTGATCGAGAAGTTCCTGTCTATTTCAAGGGAGTGCTACCAGAATTTCAAAGTTTAGTTGGGTGCTCACCCAATGTGGTTACAATGGGAGGTCAAAGTCCTCCTATAGCCAAGGATTTCCAGGTGAGGACACAGACCTGGGAGCAACCAGGAGCCATAACCAGAACAAATGTGGGATCTACAGCACCAAATAGGATTGAGACAGGATAGACTTATGGAAAAACAATTAGGTCTAACTTATGACAAAAAGTCCACTATTTCCTGGCCATAGATTTCATTCATGAACATCAGCAGAACACTCATGGACCAAACCAGACTGACCACGGTGGCTGAGCCCAAGCAGCACAGACCACCATAAGGTACTCACCCTTCCCGAGAGAATCTTAAGCTTTCCACCGAGATGCTCTCTTATAAAGAAGGCAGGGGTTGGACAAGGAGTCCCAACAAAGAGTTGAACTTTAAATGGACTAAATGTTTACCCAGTTTTTTAAAATTAAAAACAAATTGTCTAAACGTTAAAGGTTGACATTCCTTGAATGAGCAATTTGAAGTTTGGGGCCCTACCCTGGGTATCCCCACTGAGTAAATTTAGGGCCCAAGAAAATGTTATACCACTTGCTACAAAAAAAGACAAAGATGTAAAGAAATTTTTATTAGTTACAAAGTCCACACCATATTTGCTCGTCTATACAATAATCAGTGAATGTTCTATGCTACAACCACAGCATATACATCACCCTTCACTCCCTCAACAGTCCTGAACTGAAGTGCTGTGACCCATCTCAAAGCAAGCACGGCAATTTCCCATGTGCTACTTCACATGGATCCTCCTTCCTATCATCACAGAACAAGACAGAATGTCCACCATGTCCAGGATCTCACAGTCTGCTAATCAGAGAAGATACATAGAGAGGAAAAATAAGCTTTTATAACGATGGAAGTGTTGACTCTCCATGTAATCAGGAGTATATCGAATATAAAAAGGCATATAGAAAAAAGATATGCACATAGTCTACTTCCTTCTACCATAATTCCAAGGAGATTCAGACCAGACTTTCTTCCATATTAACCATTCAGTCAACTAATATCCAAAGCAGGAATTGACACTCTGAAGTGTTTCCACATGGAACACCAACCAGTATTTTCATGTGACTTCAGGTAAAAAGAAGGAATAAAGGGTGGTGCCTGTGGCTCAAAGGAGTAGGCCACCGGAGGTGGCGGGTTCAAACCCAGCCCCGGCCAAAAACTGCAAAAAAAAAAAGAAGGAATCAAGATATCCCCTAATAAGCATAACAGTACTGAATGAAAAAAATCTTCCTTTAATTTAATGGCAGTTTATTCCTTTAACTCTGTTTATCTGAGAAAGATGAGTTCCACGTAATCTGGAGCAAGATCTCAGCTTCTATCCCAACTAACTTCTGATCACATAAGAAAGGAATTTAATCTAATCTTTGGTGAATCTAATTGCTATTTTTAAAATAAAAAGGAGTCACATCCTGTTGCTGTTTTTGCTTGTCAGTAAATAATCGAGGAGAGTTTCCCAGCTAAATGATTAGGCTTATGCCATAGCAATTATTTAAATTATAGATTCAAGTGTCAGACTCACTGAAGACCTCGTGACTAACCAAGACCAGCTACTCTATTCATCTTGTAAAAATCTCTCTACAGAATAAGACCAGCATGAATAAGTGAAATATCATTTGACAACCTATCATTTGGCTTAGGTATTTAACGTCATTTTAAGTACTGTAATTTGGGCACGGCGCCTGTGGCTCAAGCGGCTAAGGCGCCAGCCACATACACCTAAGGTAGCGGGGTTCGAATCCCCAGCCGGGCCCGCCAAACAACAATGATGGCTGCAACCAAAAAAT
>NW_003852485.1:3965847-3967160 GCF_000181295.1 Otolemur garnettii | reverse complement strand
TCATGCATACATAAAATTAAAGATATTCTATAAGAAATCCAAAAGTAAAGTGAAATATATACACAAATCATTTTTATATGCCATTTACTACAAATAGTTAATTTTCTCCATGAAAAATACTTTTTAAGAAAAATTTCTTTCTTCTCACTGCTAATACTTCTTTCTCTTTATTGTTCCTACTCATGACATTTTACACTTAATCATTAATATCTGCTTCTTTTCCTCACTTTCAATTACAGTTCTTACCCAATCGCCATTGCTCCTAGATTGTAGTACATCGTATTCCAAAAGCATTCTTACTAAGGTTTCCTTAATGTAAAAATGACCAGAAGTGAATGTGGATATCAGAGTAGCAATGAATTCACTAATTGGAAAGTACTCCTGAAAGTTTAAGACAAATAAAGAAATAATAAATGATCAGGGAATAGATCTGGTGATTTTTATGTTCAAACAGTAATAATGAACTAGCTGATTTAGAGAAATATGATCTTTTCCCTTCATTTAATATTTCAGAAATTTCTAAGACCAAGAGCATGGTAATCAACAAAGTATAACAGAACGTTTCCTCCAAGATTTAAAAATTAATAGTTTATTTTTTTGTTTTGTTTGTAGTTTTTGGCCAGGACTGGGTTTGAACCCGCCACCTTTGGCATATGGGGCTGGTGCCCTCCTCCTTCGGCCACAGGCACTGCCCTTTTTTTTTTTTTTTAATTAATAGTTTAAAAGGAAAAGTTAATGTTGGAATAAAATCTCAAAGTTAAAGACTATCAATCAAAATAAAATTATAAAAAGGTAGATTGGAAACCTACACTGAGTTTCATTTTATTTTCTCATAATGTATTATTTTCAAAAAGTTGAAAACATGACTAATATAAGAATAAACATATGTCGAAGTTTTATTCAGCTTACGTGTATGAGTGAGGGGAACAGAGGTTGCTAAACTTGTTTACAAAAGCAGACGTACCCAAACCCACCATTCCAGATATCAAAACCTTTTTCTTTTCAGTTGGCATAAGATATTTTCCAATTCACTTAAGCTCACAAATATACAAACAACAACAGCAACATATCCTTAAAGATTATTCTTGAAAACAAAAGGCTGGTCTCAATTTATCTTGACATGTGAGTGTGGCACAAGATGTTAATTAAGCTCTTTGCCAAGGTCAGCACATATAGAGCTAATTAGTGTTGAACAACTACCTAGGCTACAAGATGAACGTCTGTGAAGTTTCATAAAGAATCTCAAATTGGTGCTTTCAGCATCTTTGAAGAAGAAAATAAAAACAGCTGATTATAGTTAAAAAAAAAAAAAA
>NW_003852485.1:3934235-3965409 GCF_000181295.1 Otolemur garnettii | reverse complement strand
AAAAAAAAAAAAAAAAAAAGAATCTCAAATTGTCTGTTTAATATCATTTATTATTCCAGATTTTAAAAATTGCTGTTCTTGGCTGTTTTAGTCTCAGGCTAAGAAACCAAACCCGAGAAATTCATCTTAACAAAGTTCACCGGTAGTGTCTATGAATTGGGAGTTATTCTTCACTAGTCAAGGTCCTTGAAGTACAAGGTGTCTGGCCTGCCAAGCAGTGATGATATTTACAGTTTATGAGCTCTCAAACACATGTCAGACTAATGTGAGAGATTGTTTTATAAGCATAGGCTTTACCAATTTTCTGAGATTGTTTTATGAGTGTAGACTTTACCTATGAAGTGCAACCTTTGTTCCTTCATGGTGGGCTTGTCAGAACTTATGAGATGAAATTTATTCCCACATATAACAATTCCAGGAATGGCCTTGGTTGCATAATCAATTTGTCTAATGAAGCCCTGGTCAAAAGGAGTACAGATTCTTGAGTCTTTACAATTAACAATGTTATCCTTCAAAAGATAGCTAGAAGACTCAGAAAAGTGTTCCTCAATTCTGAAGCCTCAGGGAGAATAATTTAGCATTTAAAGAGTGTTTCATTTCAACTTAAAAAAGTGTATGTAGTCCACTAATTTGAGGGTTAGAGAGAAATCCAGGAAAAAGGGAGGTTTTTCTCATATATTCATTAAATAAAAGAAAAAAATAAACATGTCAGCATTATATTTTCCTCCCCTGTAAATATTAGTTAATAGGCCAGCAGTTTGTGTCCATGAGGTTGTCCCCCTCAGAACCAAATACAGCATTTAGAATCCTGACTTAGTCTCTAGTACCATCTGACAATTGTCTAAGGGATGATAGCTCAAGATGTATATCACAAAATCAGAAGTCTACATCTTAATGTATTAATAGTTGAGAGTGCATGGTATAGTCTTCATTAGTTTTCTGTTGCTGCATTAAAAAATGACCACAATGTTAGCAGCTTAAAACAATATCCACTTTTTATCTTACAGTCCTATGGGTCAGAAGTCCTAGTGAGCTCAATAAGGTTTAATGCTCAGGGTCTCACAGTGCTGAAATCGAGGTGTTAGTTAGGATGAACCCTTATCTGGAGGCTTAAAGAATCCCACCGGCAAGCTTATCGATATTGGCTGAGTGCAGGCATACGCAACTATAGATCTGAGGTCTCCTTGCTTGCTGTCAACTGGGGCCCACTCTCTCCTCCACCTAGCAGGGGTTCTCAACCTTCCTTATGCCTCTTAATTCCACAACCCTTTAATATAGTTCCTCATGTTGTGGTGAGCCCCGACCATAAAATTATATTCGTTCCTACTTCATAACTGTAATTTTGCTACTGTTATGAATTGTAATATAAATATCTGATATGCAGGATGTATTTTCATTGTTACAAAGGGGTCGTGACCCACAGGTTGAGAACCACTGACCTAGAGGCTCTCTGTCTGGCTTCCCACACGACCCTCTCCTTCTTTAAAGTAGTGCCAGTTCGCCGACTCTTACTCATGCTTCAGCTATCTCTGATTTTCCCTGCAGCTCCCAGCTGGAGAAAACTTTCCTGCTTTCAAAGAGCCCCTGTCATTCAGATTAGGCCTACCTGGATATATATGCTCTCTGTTTTAGGATCAACTGATTAGTAAACTGTATACCTCAAGAATCTCCTTTGTCAGGTATACACCATAATCACACGCCTGAGATCTCACAGTCCTGCGGGTCATAAGAGAGCTCCTGAGGCAACGTGGCGTTTCAGGACTCTGCCTACCACACAGTCCTTCCCAAAACCTCTGAGACTTTCTTTTTAGCCTTTTAGGACATAACCTTCAGGCAAGGAAGGGAGGAAAGGAGAAACCACGTATGGATTATATGACTGAATTTTTCTATAATTAACAATATCCAATGGGAAAGAATAAAATTCTCCACTAAGGTGTTGCTCATAACTCATATGGATTTGATCAATATTTCCCTTAAGAGAGACAACATTCTATAGACAGGGAGGCATTGACAATTCTCCAGGGCCTTCCGGTATAGTATCATCAATGAAATATTTCTATAAATAACATTTAAGTATAACATAGTCACTTTCATAGTATTTAGGGCAAGTACAGATTCTCTTTGCTATGCCAACGATTCCTAAACATATTTTAGTATAGTGTGGAATTACTTAAGATACGCGAAATATAACAAATAACTCATTTATAGCATCCTATTTTTATAAAGTCAAAGGGAAAAATGTTTGAATTGTCCATGGCCCTGGGAAATCTCCAAAATAGTTTAAGGATAAAATGTATATTAAAAATAATATGTTTTAAATTGTAGGGTCTGATCTTGGGGAGGTAAAATAAAATAGGATATCAGTAGACATTTGGTCACTTAAGAAAGGATTATAGATGCCCGAGATCAGTGAATGGTTTTAATCTGCTGCCTAGTAATCAAAGTGACAATAAGATGTTGAATAAAAGATGAGGAAGGTTTGTTTCGCTTGTAAATGATCAAGGGCATGAAAATGAAAACAGTAACACAAATTATCAAAAATTATTAAGGTGAGATAGCAAGGCCCTGTTCTCTGAATAGATCACACAGAAGAATAATTTTCTTTTTCTACGTCTTATTAAGAAAGACAGGATTCTGTAGCATTTCTTTGAGATTTAAGAGGGCGTAAACCAGGCCAGGTGCAGTGGCTCACACTTATAATTCTAGCACTCTGGGAGGCCAAGGTGGGTGGATTGCCTGAGCTCACGGGTTCGAAACCACTCTGAGCGAGAGGGAGACTCTAAAAATAGCTGGGCACTGTGGCAGGCACCTGAAGTCCCAGCTACCTGGAAGGCTGAGGCAAGAGAATCACTTGAGCCCAAGAGTTTGAGGTTGCTGTGAGCTATAATGCCACAACCCTGTACCAAGGGCCATAAAGTGAGACTCTATTTCAAAAAAAAAAAAGAGGGAGTAAATTAATTCTAGTTTTGCATAAATGAAATATTTGACAGCATCTCATTCACAAGCTTCTATTTTAAAAAATTATCTTATGAACAAATTAAACCTGAGTAAATTTGCCGAAAGTTTAACACTTTGTCTTTTCAGACTTGCTGTGTAATTATAAACCAAAGCAACTACAATTCACTTTCTACAAACCTTCCACAATTGCCTATATCTATTCATACTTATTTTTCACTATCTTCTTTCATACTTTGGAACAAGCAGACATTCTACCTTAGCATAATGCTACATTCCCTCTCTTTTTATCAACTAAAACTTGCTCCATTATCTTGTTCCACAGTCACCATTCTCTGCCACAATTGTTCCTACTACAGTGTCAGCCACCAATACTAATTATAACCTTAACCAAAGTAATCGATTTTCATTTTATACAGATACCTGAGAGATAGGTAATTGAGAAATTTCTATCATATCCGAGCATTTTAGTGGGTCATCCAAATCTCAGTCAAATAGAATGTGATTTTCCACATACATTCTTCTTGTACTCTCTTAAAGTAACAGAAACAGACAAGCCTTTTAGCAGGACCCCCAAATTTAGTTTCTTTTTAATGGACAGAAATTTTTGACCAATGTTTCAGTATTCTATGTTATTTAGAAATTATTTAAGGATCTAACATCCATGAATTAATTACATTTAATATTAGTTGTATATCTTAAAATTAACTAAGGATCTTGGAAATTGGGGTTTTATTATTTTTTTTAAGTTTGTCAGAATTATAATTTGATTTAGTTGAATACATGATGCTTTTTCTTACATGAAATTTCCTATTTTTTCCTTAAATTATGTAGGAATATGACAGTTTAGCTAACTAATAAACAGTACAAGATGTTTAGGACATATACATGAACTAATCTCTTCATGAGAAAACAAAAGCACATCTTCAATAAACAAATGACATAATTAAATGGTATGCTAATATACTTCAAAGGAAAGACACATTGCTGTTTTTTAAAACTAACAATTTTAAGCAAGTCTAATTTGTTCATAGATTCACTTGGATTATGCAAATTTGATTTTTATATAGAAAACCTTCTGATTTGCCAGTTTGTGTGAGAAGTACGTTTTTTTCCTTCAGAATTTAGTTCTCTTAAAGTTTTGGAATTTTAGATATTTATTTTGGGAGGATTCTGGAAATTTTACATTTAAAGTGTTTATCTTTAATAAACCAAAACAGAACTTTGGTATTTTAAGAGACATTGTAACAAACATTTTAATCCTTTTCATAGCTATGAAAACATTCCTCACCCAGGCAGTGAGCGGTAAAGTCTGGTTTTCTGTTATATACACACAGAAAGCCTGCAGCTCCAGTTCTGCGATTTCTGCTGCAGGTCAAAACAAAGACACAAACACAAAATCTTATTAACCCTGATCTCAAAGTACTGTTCTCTTTTCGAGAAGAAATGAAATAGTTTTGTGATTGATGTGAGCTTAAGCCCAGACAAGGTGACTATAAGCAAAATGTCTTTGTTTTTTGTTTGTTTGTTTGTTTTTTGAGACAGAGCCTCAAGCTATCCCCCTGAGTGGAGTGCTGTGGCTTCACAGCTCACAGCAACCTCCAACTCCTGGGCTCAAGCGAGTCTCCTGCCTCAGCCTTCCAAGTAGCTGGGACCACAGGCACCTGCCACAACGCTTGGCCATTTTTTCGGTTGCAGCCGTCATTGTTGTTTGGCAGGTCCGGGCTGGATTCAAACCCGCGACCTTAGGTATATGTGGCTGGAGCCCTAGCCACTCAAGCCACAGGCGCTGAGCCAGCAAAATGTCTTAAAAAGAATTTTTCATCATCTCATCTTTTACCTGACACAGTTGACAGAGATGGTCAGACCCAAACCATATGTTCAAATACCTATATTGCAGCCACCAATGAACAATAACTTACTGGCCATGTACAAACTGGATACATAGACACACAGGATGCATTCTCCACTAGTTGAAAATAGCCACATGGTTATGACAGATATCATTTTTGTATCTGTCCATGAAAAAGTAAATGGTGCAAACCATGAGTAAGAAAAGGCGTGGATAGACTTCACCAAGAGCCAAGAACAATCAAACAAAAGTACAGAATCAGAAAATAAGGTAAATAAGCAAAAAACAAACAAAAAAAGGCCAATAAAACAAATAAACCAATACAAACAAAGAAGAAAGGTAAGGGTGTAGCACTGCTTGGAATTTACTCAGGATCCAAAGAAAGAAATGCCTGGGTATAAATAGCTCAGGATTCCACTTCTTTCAATATTGTATGATGTAAGTGGTCCTGGTCAGTGAGTCCCTTTGGGCAGCTCAGTGTGACAACTTCCCAAACTGTCAAAGTATAATTTTCAAAATATAATCAAACAGGGCATTCATATGAGTACAGAATAAATATGTGTTAATATTTTATTTAACTCATTAATGAGGTGGATGATAAAAGTGATTTCAAGAGCACATAAGGGGAGACTAAAGAAAGAAAGACCATTGGAATGAGATTGCTAGCTTAGACACAAACCCAGTAAATGCCCTGTAAGGCAGTCAAACAATAATGTTGGAGCTATCTTTTCTACTAGACTAATCCTTTGCATTTGTACCCAACCCACAAGTTAACACGTAACATGGCAGTCCTTGCTCTAATCAATAGTAAATAGTACATTAAACAAAGGGACATTGTCCCACAGGGTTAAATTACCTTTCAGGGGATCTGCTAGGCAAAGCTCCAGTACGATATTGAAAAGATATATAATCCTTTTTGCTTCATTTCCAAGGTTTAAATAATTTTTCTTAACCATTTTAAGAGTTTCTGTGCCTCCAACTAACCCAAATATTAAAACTTAATTAGGTGTTTCTTTGAGACAAAATTCACAATGTTTTTCAAAAGTTCATACTAGCTGTTGTCAGATAATGCCAACATGGCATTCCTCGGACTCTGAGAGGTCAAGACGAGAAATTCGACCATAAGATTAGAGAGGGATCAAACTGACATGAATAATATTAGTTTTCAGAGGGCAGAAAGAGCATCTTAAAAACCAGAATTTAACGATGTTTTTCCCGGAGTAATATAGGGTGCCAATTTAAATCCAAGGTGGAACTCAGTGATCCCCAGACATGTCTAACACATTTACTGTCCTGTGAGTTGCATTTAACTCATGCTCATTTTGGATCCAGGGACATAGAACTCGCATGTCTGTTGACCTTGTATCTTGGGAGCCTCATGGTGCACAGGTAACTCACACTGCCACATAATAGCATATATGTTTCATTATGGGTAGCCCTCTGGCAAAACTCCAAAGTTGGTTCATGAAAATCTTGTCCATATTCCTATTGTTACAATTAACATTGACAATTTAATTCTAAAACTATGGATCAAATCAATAGAAGTCAATAAATTGCAATTTTCTGTTTATGTTTACCTTGAGATTACACTTAAGCCTGACAAGTCAAGGGAAACACTCTACCCCTATGAACTACTTTTCAAGTTTTCACATTACTTTTTACATTACTAATTTTAAAATTATTATATGACTTTTTTATTGATACGTGTTTAAGATTGTTTTGTTTTTAAACTTTTCATTCTACTTTCATAATAATACAATGTGGCCCCAAGGAAAAAAATTTTTTTTTCTACTGTGGCAGTCAGTGTACTAAAGAAGTGATCAGGCAGGTCACAGTTGACATCATGAGTCCCAGGGTAGGAGGAATTATGAACAGAAGCTGAGGGAGTTTGAGAAATACAGGGATGAAAAGAGCCACTGTGGCCCATTGATATATCACAAAGTTTGACCTTGGAGTATCGAAGACTCCAGATATGGACTCTTCCCTGGCATCTTGAGAATTTACAGCTTTGGCAATACCAGTGATCAACTTCTATGATCCAGAGGGGTGTGTGCTTATGGTGGGGCACTGCAGCAGAGGTTGTGGAGAGCTCCTGCCCTCAAGTCCTTTGGAGGGCAACAAGAATTTATAAGGGAGAATCAGGGCTGAGTAACAGAAGAAGATTATTCACGAGCTCAGACTGAGCAGTTTCACCTAATCCTGAGAACTCTAAGAAAAATATGAGTAACAATTTGAGGCCAGAGTGACTGCATGAGCAAAGATGGACATGCGGCAGCAAAATATGACTTTTTCACAGTTATGTGACCACTTTTACCCAAGGGGGGAGCGTCTAGGGGAAAAAAAAGAGTTATTGAAAGAAAAATAGGTTGAGCCATTTCTAAGATTTGAGACTTAATGAAAAGTCAAACTTACATCAGAATCTAAGCTTTTTCTTTTAACTCATGACCTAAAAGGACCTCCATTGATGGGGTTTTGTGTTTTGCCTTGGAGGATATTTATAATTTTTTAAACAAATGTCTGAAAGCATCTTATTATATCTCCTTTTCCTTATCTCTGCTGAGAACATTAAAGAAAGAAAAAGGAGGCTCGGCGCCTGTGGCTCAAGTGGCTAAGGTGCCAGCCACATACACCTAAGGTGGCGGGTTCGGATCCAGCCCAGGCCCGCCAAACAACAATGATGGCTGCAACCAGAAAAATAGCCAGGCGTTGTGGTGGGCACCTGTGCTTCCAGCTACTTGGGAGGCTGAGGCAGGAGACTCACTTGAGCCCAGGAGTTGGAGGTTGCTGTGAGCTGTGATGCCATGGCACTCTACCCAGGAGGACAGCTTGAGGCTCTGTCTCAGAAAGAAAGAAAAAAGAAAGAAAGAAAGAAAGAAAGAAAGAAAGGAAGGAAGGAAGGAAGGAAGGAAGGAAGGAAGGAAGGAAGGAAGGAAGGAAATAGGAACAAGAAAGGAAGTGATATTTGGGGTTTCTCAGATGATAAAATCGGTTAAATTGTTATTGTTTTTGGAGGGTTTATAGTTAGGCGAGTGGATGGAAAGGGTGCTCCTCAGAGTATTTGGGATGAAGGCAGTCCATGAAGATGCTCCAATCTGGAGTATCTTCAAACTATTAATCCCATTATTTTCAAAAGTAATTCCTGGGAGATTTTTGTGCTCAGGTATTTGTCTTGCTCTTCTGTTCATTCTCCTTGGGGTTTCACCACAATAGTCTCCATGCTCTCGATTGTTTGGTTGTACACACATGATGGTATTTTCATTTTCTCTGGCCACCAATTCATCCCCTGACACACATGCACATGTACAGTGCATACATAGAAACATTCTGTGACAAATCCATCGCTACTCCATCATTTCGTAATCAACTCTCCTTATCTGGAAATGACATTTTCCAACCAGCTGGAGTCATGAAAGCATTTGTGCGGGAGATTCTTACATGTTTCACATCTTCTTCAAACCTCTCAAATAATAAAGAGTTATTGAATACCAACCTTTTTCCCACTTCACAGCCTCTCTGATCCAGTATCACTTCTACTACTCCCACAAAAGTTTTTTCAGAGAAAAACAATAAAGGTTCAGCTACACTCCATTTTTTCCTTTGCGTTCTTGCTGTTAGAGTTACACCAAATGAAAAACCAACCAGATAATAACAATTTCTATTCTGGAATAGCTTTTTTTATTAATGGAGGAGTTGGCCACCTGAAACTCCTGTTCTTTTCTCTTTATTCCTTGTCTGTGTCTCTCATTTTTAATTCATAATTGTATTATCCCCCCATATTATCCACAGAGCAAAAAAAAAAAGCCCTATATCACTGGAGAACACATACGGTCACATTAGTTTTAAAGAGCATTTAAAACGTTTGAAATGCTCGTGTTTACTAAGAGTCACAAGGTAAAAGTTATCACACACAAAAAGGTGCCATCTTTGTTTCTGAAGATAATGCTATTAATAACTGTCAATAGTACGTTCAAGAGTACATTATCACTTTAATAGTGCTGATATAATTACATAAATCATCTATAGCTTTATACTCTATATTTTTATACCACTGTTACATTCAACATTTAGGTGGGATTCAAATTCAGAATTCACTGTCAAGGTAGAGGTCAGGAAACAAAGTGATACACGTAAGAATCTGTAGTTTAGCAAACGAATATGAGCCATTGGATTCATTCCTTTCACTGTCTTTCCCCCAGAAATGTATATTGATGTACGTTAAGAAAGAAAACTTGTGACTCGGCGCCTGTGGTTTAAGTGGCTAAGGCGCCAGCCACATACACCTAAGGTGGCGGGTTCAAATCCAGCCCAGGCCTGCCAAACAACAATGATGACTGCAACTAAAAAAAAATAGCTGGGCATTGTGGTGGGTGCCTGTGGTCCCAGCTACCTGGGAGGCGGAGGCAGGAGACTTGCTTGAGCCCAGGAGTTGGAGGTTGCTGTGAGCTGTGATGCCACAGCACTCTACCCAGGGGGACAGCTTGGGGTTTTTTCCAAAAAAAAAAAAAGAAAGAAAGAAAACTTGATATGGCACAGTGACAAGATAATTCACTGATTGTACCAGTATGGCATAAAGACCTGATAATTCACTCTACCAGCCAGCTTTTTCTGTAAAGGGCCAGACAGTGAATATTTTAGGTTTTCAGAACTCTCCAGTTTTCATTGCAGCAACTATATGCTTCTCTTGCAGCCATCGTCAATATGCAAACAAATGAGTGTGGGTGTGTTCCAGAAAACTTGTGTGAACGTTAAAATTTTAATTTCCTATAATTTCCACATATCACATAGTGTTTTTCTATTTTTTTTTTAGCCATTTGAAAATATAAAAATCATTCTTAGCTTGTTGAGCCCTCCACTACAACCATATATTAAGCAAACTCTAACAGTGTTTCTCAAGCTAGCATCTAGCAGTCTTAGGGACAGAGGATGTTTTTGTGGGGCACTGCAGCCCCCAAATCCCACCTTTCCTGAGGGCTGATAAGGGTGAACTATAGTAAGTCAGTCATCCTGTTTTTGAGTGATTTTCTTATAGTGAAAAGTAAGAAAATGTTAAACTAAATTTGGCCTGAGTCTGTCTATGTATCTAAAATCCCTATATAGGGAACTGCAACCTAACCTAGTACCTAAACAAATTGAAAATTCAATTCAGGAGTCTATGTGTTTTTTTAACACTAGAGCTGAGTCTCAGCCAATCACAGCAGCTAAACTTCAGCCAATCACAGGCTGCCAATTGATCACACCTTATTCCCGTAAAGCAAACGCTGTGTGGTAGCCAATCAGGGTGTTCTGACCATGAGTGCTGCTTGCCCGCCTTGCTGAGTGGAGCTCTCTGAATTTCTTGTGCTGGTTTTATAAATGCAAGTCATTCTTTGCTCAATTAAACTGTTAAGTGTAAGTTGCCTAAAGTTTTTCTTTTCACATCAGTAATTGCGATTGTTGTTATCTTGTTTGTCATTTACTCCCACATATTTTTGGCACTCACTATGTACAAATTACTGTGATAGGTACTTTGAGTGCTTGATGTCTGGGAATATAGATATATTGAAAAGGAATAAGAGAAGTACAAATAAAGATCATGCAAAATAGTATGGACGGAGAGACAGTGCCACTAACAGGGAGGCAAGGGCACATCTGTTTGGGGTTGGGATGTAGATTTTAAGGAAGGCTGCCTAAAGCAGGTAGGGTTTGATGTGGACTTATAGGGGAGTTACAATATAAATAATAAATGTTGGAAAAAGGATCTTCTAGTTATAATTTGCCTAATGAAGCAGCGTAAACAGCACTCGCACACGTTCAAGCCTCCTCTTTTCTTAGTATTATTTATCCACTAATAATCTGTGAACAAGTCAAATTTCAGAAATACTTCACGTATTCATTTCCCCAAAGCCCCCAAACCTCTGCATGACTTTGAATGGGAGGTGGTCAACTATGGAGGTTCTACTAGACTTAGGGTTTTCTCTAAATGTCTTATTATTACTAATTTATAGTTTTATTAATATGATGAGGGAATATAGTCTATGATTTCAAATCTTTTAAATATGTTGAGGTTTGTTTCATAGCTCAGCATATGATCTATGCTGGAGAATATACTCTGTGCATTTTATTTTATTTTTTTCAAAATACATGCAGTAGCTAAGATTTATTGACTTTTTTACATTGTTTCATGTTAATTGAGGGTACAACAAATTAGGTTACATTGTTTGCATTTTTTAAGTAAAACCCCTCTTGTGTGCCATACACCCTAACATTGTGCCCACTAAGTTGGAGCACACCTACCCTGTGCATTTGAAAATATGTACTCTTGGCTCGGCGCCTATGGCTCAAGTGGCTAAGGTGCCAGCCACATACACCTAAGGTGGCGGGTTTGAACCCAGCCTGGGCCCGCCAAGCAACAATGATGGCTGCAACCAAAAAATAGCCAGGCGTTGTGGTGGGCGCCACAGCTACTTGGGAGGCGGAGGCAGGAGACTTGCTTGAGCCCAGGCGTTGGAGGTCGCTGTGAGCTGCAATGCCATGGCGCTCTACCCAGGCGGACAGCTTGAGGCTCTGTCTAAAAAAAAAAAAAGAAAATATGTACTATTCATTTGTTTTATATACAGTTCTATAAACGTTGGTTAGGTCATAGTGGTTTACAGTGTCCTACAGATTCTCTAGCGATTTTGTGTTGTCTGGTTAATTAGTAGTAAATGTAATATAATTCCCCCTTTTTGAACCAGGCAAGTTCTTATGAATGACATGTTTAAAAGGAAAAGGGGGGGGGGGAAGAAAGGAGGAAGCAATGTAAGAAAACTATAACTAAATTCAGAGGAGTTTAGAACCAAAAGGGAAAAAAAGTGATTCATACACCTGAAAAATGCCTTTCTGGCTTTGTGGTTTCATTTTTTGGTAAGATACCGGCAACAGCTAGCATGTTTCTTAACTTTAAAGAAAATGCTAACAACATCAAAGAGAGCCACCCTTGCATTCTTAGCCAAGTCTATCTCAGTTCAAAGACAGCCAAACTTTGTCAAGTTCATTTACAAGAAGATGAGCTGGAAGATGACAGAGAAAAAGTAGAAGGAGGATGGAAATAGTTGCACAGAATCAGAGGAGTTTTTTACCAACTTTTGGACACTTTTTTCTCTCCCCAAATGAGACCAAGCAGTGGTTGATCATCCTCTTCTCTGCCCTGTCCAGAATAAGCTCATTCTGTTTGATGCTGCTGTGAGCTTAAGGAAGGACGGCCGAATCCTTCTAACCCCCAGGAGCCCCCCCCCCCCGCCCCCGGTGGATGACCTGGCAGGGGAGTGGCGAGGTAATCTTGCTGATCTATGTATCACTTTTAAAATATTCATTCACAATGACTATGCAAATTACATGAAATCTATGTGAACCAGCTTAATGAAAGTGTTTCAAAATGTATGTGAAAACACTACACTGTACCCCCTGTTTGCATTAATGTATAGAGCTATCATTTAATAAAAAAATAAAAATAAATAAAAATAAATAAAATAAAATATTCATTCTCTTTCAGGCACATGTTCAGTTTTTCAGATTTTTATCTCTACAATGTGGCCTCCAGGTAGATAAGGGCTTATGCAAACTCAAGGAGTAAAGGGACATTGTTGCCAGAGAGTCACACGTGTGCTGCTTTGCGCTGGATTCTGCTGGCTGGGCCCATCTTGTACAGCCCTTGTTACCACCAGGACACAGGTGGGCACTGAGCACATGTCATGCACTAGAGCTCTCTGTCCTGACCGCAGGTCAGCCATATCAGCCTTCTGCTCACTCACCTCCTTCTAGGAGCTATGACCAAGGAGACTGTGTGAAGATAGGGACACTGTGTGGGGTTTACTGTCTCACCAAGGGCACACCATGATATGACATTTTGTATGTCACCAAGCTGCCTCTTACTAGAGGCCTAAGGATTCAGGCCACACACTTCAGCTTTCTCAGGCTATCTTACACTTCTCTGAATGTTCCTAACACATTTCCCCTTTCTAGAAATTTCTAGAGGACACACACACACACGTCCCCTTTTCCCTCTGCCTCTGTGAGTTTTCCTTGCCCACTCCCTCCGGCTGAAGAAGACCAGGTTTCTATTCTTCTTCCTCTCCCTCTCTGGCAAACACTTCAGTCACAGCCACTTCAAGGAGTACTTAGCTTCTGGCTGAGCCTTGAGGGCAGTCTGCCCAGTGGAGGACACGCTATGATCTGAGGATCTCAGGCACATGCTCAAAATGCAAGCGGATCTGGAGATGACTAAGCAGGAAGATACACTGGTGTCTTATGCCAAATATAGTATTTCTGTGACAGATGTTTTAAGGTTTCTAAGATCTGGAAACACACACACACACACACACACACTTCTTTTTAAAGCAGGGTAAAGGGTTTGTAAGGGAGACCATATACTTGATTATTTTCCTCTAAAAACATGAATGAGGTTATAGATCGTGTGAAAGTGAAACCTGTTTGAGTAAATATGTATCAACATGGCTCAAATAAAGCGTACACATTAGAAAATCATGCTCACTCATTTAACAGACACTTACTGAGCACCTACCATGCTCCAGGGATTGTTCAAAACGCAAGAGGTGGAACAATGGAAAAAAGCTTTATAGATTAGACTCGCAGGTGTCCTCAAACTATGGCCCACGGGCCACATGCAACCTGCCTAGGACATTTTTCCGGCCCATCAGGTGTTTTTGTCACCGATGCCAGTCCTGCTTAGCAGCCAGCTCATCCCAGGGCCCGTAGTCCGGCCCTCCAACGGTCTGAGGGACAGAGAACTGGCCCCCTGTTTTAAAAGTTTGAGGATCCCTGAGTTAGAGCCTTTGCGTATCAGCTTTCATCTGAGCCAGGGAGAGGTCCACCAAACAAGGATGTCAAAATAAAATATAATGTCCTCAGAACTTCATTAGGCCACTGTAGGAACCATATAGAGATGCTTTCCAAGGTAATATCATTATATTTCCTTATAGGACATCTAGTAATCCTTGCAGTGGAGTTAAGTTTTTATCAAAAAATATTTGGTGAGTAATAGCGGCAATTACCTGATCAGGACCACAGATGGTCTCCCGGCAGATACCTGCAAAAGTTACCAGAGTGGTTTCTGCCTTTCACAGGGCCGGTTTCTCATCTGTGGCCTGTGAGAAGTGTGTTCTGCCTAAGAGGCATGGCCCAGGGGCAGAGCTGACTATCCATGGCATCTCCACATCTCAGGATGCAGCCGGAGTGTGCCCGAGCAGGCAAGCTGAAGATGCCACTTGAAATCCTGCTGACACTCCTGTTCTGCTCAAGCCTTAAGGGCTAAGAAAACTCCTTCACTGTCAACAGCATCCAGACAGAGGCCCTGCCCAACTGGACAGTGAAATACAGGAGGAACCTGCCCCTGCAGCGCCTCACGGAGTCAGGGCCACCTTGCACGTCGAGCCTCAGCACCTGGGCTGCCTCGCAAGGATGACCTGCTGTCTTACAGCATCTCCTCCGTGGGAACACAGAGTCGGTCATTCCCCAAGCCCAGGTCTATGACTTGGGCACTTACAGGTGCACAGGGATTCTGAACAAGGAGAAAATCACTCCAAAGTGCCAGCTGCCGGTGGGAGATGTGCTCAGTCCCCCGGTGATGCCTGACAAGAAGGAGGCCCTGGAAGGTGGGTTGTGATGGTCAGTTGTTCTCTCCCAGAGAAAGAGGGCCCAATACATTTCACAACTGGAAAACTTGAGCTAAATGCAAAGTTGTCAAGCACAAAAGGGAAAAGAATTCGCGGGACCAGACTTCTGTGATGCTGAAACTCCCCATTGAAGATCAGGACTTTGTTTTAATATTCAGATGTCAAGCTAGGATCATTTTTAGGATCGATGAAGAGACCTCAAAATTCACCGAGTAAACTGGTCACACAGAAGAGTGAGAGTCTCGCTCCCTTTCTCTTCATTGTTTGTGGTTTCTGGTTTGATGTGAGGAGAAAGAGCCCAGAACTGGACAGAAGCTGGGCCTGGGGGGAAGACAGCTGTTTTCAGAACGTGTTCTTCACCATTTTAAGTCAGTACTTACCAAGATTTTTTTTTTAACCTTTAAAGGGTTAAAATACATAATTAAAAAATTTGTTTTGATCTCCTGCTTATAGTCAAGGAATGAAGCTGCTCAGATGTCTTTTCTGAGTGCTGCAATGATTGTGAAGCCATTTTCTGTCTCAAGGTGAAGAAGCTGACATATTTTTTACTAAAATTAATTAAAAACATTTTTGGTGATCCATGTACTACAATAATAAATGTTTGCTAAACATTAGCTTCAATGCTTGTTCAATGTCACCACATGCAAGGTGATTTGAACCAACCATTAATAGATTGAAGTGCTAAAAGTGTGAAGTATTGCTCAGGATAGGAAAGAGTCAGCAAAATGGGTGAGAGATTGATAAGAAATGAAGACATTGGTTTCAAAAGGTAGAGACCTAAGTTATTCAGAAGATAGTAATTTATTTAACAGGAGAATTAGGAAAACAGTAATGAACTCAGATTTCAATTTGAGAACCTTCACAATTTAAATATCCAAAGACAGGTCTTATTGCACGTGGATATATAAAAAGGGGAGGAAATATTAGCATAGATTATAGAGTTATTAAAAACAGGTGTCAGTGAAGCTGTGAAGGTGGATGAACTTTCTCAAACGCATCTGAAGTATATTATACTGAAGAACACTAAAGTATTAGGATTGAACTCATAAGTGAGAAAAATGAAGTCAGCAAAGATATTTTCAATCATTTAGAAGTAATTTTTTAACTGCCTGCCAAACACAGATATCGTTACTCAATACAAACTGTAACAAGATAAATTATTAATAAATTAGTTACATCTTTATCTGACAAGGACTCATCAGCAAAAAGAACATATACCTGTTTCACCTTCTCTCTCTCACAAGGAAGATTTCTAGGCTCTTTGGCTCCCAGTTGCAAACCTCTTGAGGTAGGGAGGGAGGGAATGATTTTGCTCTGATAGGTTATACCCATAAGAGAATTCATGGTGCTGTTCAACAAAGGGGAGGGAATGGGTGCTGGTAATTTGAGTTGAAGGGGTATGTGGCCCACACACACTGTCTCTAAACTAGGAGAGGGGCTTCATATCCTGTGAAGTGTACTCAAGTGGCAGTAGCCTGGGGATTACTCAAGAATGTGATGCCATAGCCTTTGGGAGAACAGAAGTGCCCAAAGCAGAAAAACCTATGGGTGAGTCCTCTGGCTTGCAGTGAGGAGCCACTGTCCTTGACAGCAAAGGAGCCTGAACAGAAAGAAGCTACAGTAACACCATTGACCAAGGCAAGCCAAGGATGAGCCATTCCTAGTTTTCTTGAGTTGAAAGTCCTTGTCCTGCTGCAATTACTGGGAGAGGCATAGGCGTAAGACAAGAATTGACCGGTGGTAAGTTTCCCTCCATGTTGGCTGCAGAACGTTGGGAAAGGTTTAATTTGATTCATAAAAATTAAAGCAATGTAACTTTTTTTCACTTCATATAAGTTGCACAGTGAATTAAAATACAGCCTCAGCCTTCAGACAAGTATGGCATCAGGAGAAATGTATGTCCAGACCAGACAAGTATGGTGTGATAAATACCATGCACAGGATGCAGACGGAGAATGACATTGCTTAAGAAAAGTGAAAGGAGGGCGGCGCCTGTGGCTCAGTGAGTAGGGTGCTGGCCCCATATACGGAGGGTGGCAGGTTCAAACCCGGCCCCAGCCAAACTGCAACAAAAAATAGCCAGGCATTGTGGCAGGTGCCTGTAGTCCCAGCTACTTGGGAGGCTGAGCTACTTAGGAGAATGGTCTAAGCCCAGGAGTGGGAGGTTGCTGTGAGTTGTGACTCCACAGCACTCTACCAAGGGCAATAAAGTGAGACTCTGTCTCTAAAAAAAAAAAGAAAGAAAAAGAAAAGTGAAAAGAAAAACATCAAACACCAAAAGACGATGGTACTTAGTACTTTAAGTTTTAAAAATCTTTAAGTATTTAAGTTTTAAAAAGGAATCAGCCTTTTTTTTTGAAGTTTTTTATATATATACATATTTTTCTTTATTAAATGATAGCTGTGTACATTAATGCAATCATGGGGTACAGTGTGGTGTTTTCATATACAATTTAAAATATTTTCATCAGACTGGTTAACATAGCCTTTATGTCATTTTCTTAGTTATTGTGTTAAGATGTTTATATTCTACTTTTAGAAAGATTCACTTGTACCCTTAAAAGATAAACCATAGAGGTGATCCCTCCAATCACCCTCCCAGGAATCAGCTTTTTCTGGCTAACTCACTCTATAGTCCTCTTGTCTACAAAAGTATTAGGAGCTAAAGGGACAAGGAAAATTTTGTTGTGACTACACCTGCTCTTTGTAATTTTGAAACATGGCAACTAAGAACACAAACACAAAGAGAAGTCACCTGTTCTAAATCACACCATGTTGCTTAAGGGGATATTTGATAAGCAGGTAAAAAGTTCATTTTGAAAATATGATTCTAAACTTTGACCCCCATATCATTTACATCTTTCACATTCAAGAACTATAAATCTTTCCGATGTAACCTGTGATTGCCAGCCCTGAAGCGAGAAGATAAGAATAAGAAGGAAAAACTGGAAAGAAACATACAAAAGAATATTGCATAATGCTGTGAGAATAAGAGAAAATATGCAGGTTGAATCTTTCCATTTAAAAATTCCATAAATTGTGCTGAGCAGATACTGACTCCCTTACAGTCTAGAGAGAATAAATTTCAGGCCTTGGCTAGGCATGGTGGCTCATGCCTATAATTCTAGCTCTGTAGGAGGCTGAGGTGGGGGACTGCTTGAGCTCAGGAGTTAGACACCAGCCTGAGCAATAGTGAGATCCCACCTCTGCTAAAAATAGAAAAAAATAGCTGTGTGTCATGGCAGGCACCTGTAGCCTCAGCTACTGGGGAAGCTGAGGCAAGAGGATCTCTGGAGCTCAAGAGATTGAGGTTGCTGTGAGCTGTGATGATACCATGGCACTCCACCTAGGGCTACAGAGTGAGACTGTTACAAAAAATTAAAAATGAATAAATATATGAATTCCAGGCCTCCCTCAACTCTGACCCTTTGCTCTATGGCAGGAGGGGATTGGTTTGGAGCTATTGGAGGGAGACCAAAAAGGAAAAAGGGTGACTTCTTGAGGGTATAGTGTTGATTTATCTGTTTAGTGTTCCAGAATATGATTACTTCTACCCCGCCACAGGTCTGGTACGGGATTATAGAGAAAGGACAGAGATGTTGGGGAGCCTTAAATTAATAAGAAAATAATTAACCTCTACTGCCACGAGGGCTTACTTTATACCAATTTTTATATAAATTGCAATATTAACATTAAAAAAAAGCTCAGGCATTTTAAGCCACCTGGTCTGAGAGACAATTTCCTAGTGCCAGTGGGTGTTTTTGTTTCATTGATTTGTTGATTATTTTATCTTTTTTTCTTTTTCTTGAGACAGAGCCTCAAGCTATCCCCCTGGGTAGAGTGCTGTGGCATCACAGCTCACAGCAACCTCCAACTCCTGGGCTCAAGCGAGTCTCCTACCTCAGCCTCCCGAGTAGCTGGGACCACAGGCACCCGCCACAACGCCTGGCTATTTTTTGGTTGCAGCCGTCATTGATGTTTGGCAGGCCACACAGGGATTGGAACCTGCCACCTTAGGTGTACGTGGCTGGCGCCTTAGCCACTTGAGCCACAGGCGCTGAACCTGATTATTTTATCTTTATATACCACAGCAAAACCATATGCTCAAATGGTCCTGAAATAGCGAAATTATCTAACCTGCAAGTCACCTCATCTTGCTGTTGTTGCTGTGGTTACAAGATAAAATAACTGAGCTTAAACCAGGGTAAAGGACCTAAAAGTTTCAGCTATGCATATTTGCCATATATGTCCTAGATAGAAATATGTACGTAATAAAATAAGTACCTGGTTTTGGCTGAACAGAATTTCAGTTTCCTTCCTGCAAGAAGTAATAACTAAACAACATAATAATTATTACTGAGGAGATTGTTATTCTAAACTACAGCTAAAGTTATACCAGGGTTAGGCTTTGGTTGTATTGGAGTCATTCATAGAGTAAACATTTACACAACCAGTGGGGAAACACAAGATGGGTTGTCTTAATTATACATGATACATATCAGAATCGGTCTGTTCTTCCTGGGTGATTTTCACATTTTGAATCACGATTATTCATAATTATGATAAATACCTGTAATCACAAATTGGCAGGTATGAATCAGTGGCGAGGTGACTATGATTCATTTTCATATGAACCTTGCATACAGCAAGAATCTTTTGGTGGAACAAAATGTTCAAGTTGGCGGAAAGGGGTTATTAAACTTGAGAACTAGCAATGCCTACCTACATTTATCACTGACTTGACTTTATTTTTACTTTTCTCACGAATCCTTGATGTTAGATACTTTTTATTAAGGGTAAAACAGTAAATATAAAGTAATATTGCCACAACTTTGCCTTCTTAAGTACATAAATACACATATGCTATAGTACTAAATAATCAGCTATCATTGTCTTTCTCAGAGAAGGAAGTGGCTCTTTTATATGCATATAAAGTGGTGTACAAGCCATTTTTTTTAATGCAGTTTTTGGCCGGGGCTGGGTTTGAACCCGCCATCTCTGGCATGGTGCCCTACTCCTTTGAGCCACAGGTGCTGCCCTGTGCAAACGATTTTTTAAATAAATATTTTTAAATGAGAAGGGTGATTGATATTACACATTTTCTCAGCAGGAAAAAGTAATTAAAGGAGCAAAAAGGTATTTATATCTTTTCATTTGCGTGGGGAAGGAATCTTTAAGTAGAGTTAAAAAATAAAAAATTTCCTAAAATTATATGAGGCCTGTTGCAGAGACAAGTGGATAGAATTTGAGACAAATCTTGATCACAGAAGATCCCCTATCTTAGGGATAGTTGAAAAGGACAAGACCTCTCTGTCCAATATTGATGAATAATCTTGCTAATAAATCAATGCAAATAGGGACTACTTTGAAATTTTTCTTTGGACAACTTTCAAATTTACCCTACAGGAAAGGTGAAGGTTTGTCCAGTATGAAAACAGAAAACTAAACTCATCTTATGGTACTAAGCCCAGAATTAGGCAATAATGTTTAATTATATAGTTAATAAAAAGGTGGAAAGGATAAATGTCGGCTCAGTGCCTATCGCACAGTGGTTAGGTAGGGCACCAGCCACTTACACCGAGCCTGGCGGGCTCGAACCCAGCTTAAGCCAGCTAAATAACGATGACAACTGCAACCAAAAAACAGCCGGGCACTGTGGCGGGCGCCTATAGTCCCAGCACCTTGGGAGGCTGAGGGAAGAGAATTGCTTAAGCCCAAGAGTTAGAGGTTGCTGTGAGCTGTGACACTATAGCACTCAACCAAGGGCAACATAATGAGACTCTATCTCAAGAAAAAAAAAAAAAAAAAAAAAAAGATAAATGTCATTCTTTTCCATTTTGTCTGGCCAATGCTTCCTTTATTTAAATGTCTTATACAAAGGCAATAATGCATATTTTATGGAAATACACTTGAATAAGGTTGGGGCAGAAATGAAAAAGAGTGGTAAAGAATTAGTTCTTCAGGTGGCGCCTGTGGCTCAGAGGAGTAGGGCGCCAGCCCCATATGCCAGAGGTGGCAGTTTCAAACCCATCCCCGGCCAAAAAAAAAAAAAAAAACTGCAAAAAAAAGAATTAGTTCTTCATTTGCCCATCACAGGCCATGATCTTCTTTTCTTGATGAGAAATACTCTGAGTCATCTGTTACTATTTGTATATAAAATTGGCAACATTTTCTAATAAGAGCCTATCACAGTGTTGTGCTACCAAACTTCACATTTGACAAAAAGATACTAGCTCATCTTTATTGTATTATAATATTCTGAAGAGGTTTTTGTAATAATGAATGTAAATTTTTTCTAATCACGTTAACCATACATTGGTTTTATAACTATTAAAGGAGACAATGTCCATAAAGCACATAATACAGTGACTGGAACCTAGTTAGTCTTAAATATATGGTAGTTATTGCTCTTATTTTCTTGGCTTCTTTACAGAAGACGGAGATGACAGGATTAAAAAGACTGCTTAAAAAGTGGACTGCAAAGAAAGCAACTTAGAAGATTGAAATACTCTTTGACTCTCGCCCTCCCCAGAGCTCCCTGGCACTGTCTAGAACATTCATTATGTATTTGCACTGTTCATGGTTGCATCAGAGCTTTCTGTTCCTACATGCTGTTCTTCAATTGCCAAACCAGAGTTTCGCCTGGATCAGAGTTCTCTGAGTACAGCCTTGATCTGCCGATGGAGAGCCAGGCAGTGGGGACAAGTCTGGATTCTTTAAAGGAGTCACAGCTTGCAAAATGAGTTGAACTAAATGGGAATTTCTTAATGGAACATTTAAATTACTTTTTCCAGGTTTTCAAATATGATAAGGCAGTGATATCCAAGAAATAAGGCTTTTATGAAAATGGATTTGCTTCCCCCCACCCAATTTCCCCCTTAGGAATCATAGCTGTATAAATAACTTGGGCCTGAAACTATTATATGCATGCTGCTGCCTGTCTTAGAGTCAAGTTCATCACAATTTCTACAAATGAATTCTTTGCACAGTTTACATGGCTAGTTTCTAATATCCTGTGGTAATGCAGTTTGTGCCTTCTGAGAGTCCTTTTCAGGGCTGTTTCCATAGGTTTCAGTCCATGGCTGGCCAGAGAATAGAGGTAAAACTGGCAGACGCTACAATAGAAGAGATCTTGAGATAAGAAATGTGGGCCAAAGAATGTGAGGTACAAACCTGTTATATAGCAAATCACTTTCTATTTTAAGGCATTTTGAAGGTTACTTTCTTTTCATTTCAACACATCACAATGAAAATTCACTAGAAATGACATAATTCTGAATTTTGACCATTGGTAAACATAAGTGGATACAAACAAAAAGTCTGGCATCAGTTCATTTCTCCCAAACAGCCTGCTTTGGGAAGACCGCTATTTCCCTTTGCCTTCTCTTGGGTATATATGAAATTTTCAATGCTGTATCCTGAATACTCACTCAGTTACATATTTTTAAAATTATCACCTGTAACATGAACTTGACCTTTCACATGGTATATATATCACACCCTGGAATTCAAGATCCTCCTGCAGCTTTGACAAGATTTTTTTCAATTTTCTAACAACAAATGCCCCTGTAGACTGGGCTTCGTGGAGTCTCTCAGACTGAGAGCTCACTCAAGCACTACACATTAGTCATGCTGTTTCCTTACCCAGGAACGCTTTTGTATCTGCCTTTTATGTCTCTCCATTTACATCTGTCCAGATCTCTCTCCTGAACAATGGCTTCAGAGATTTCTTTTTCCTTAAAACTTCTTGAGCACTTGCTTTGTGAGCCCCTTAAAGATACATTTGTGTACTGCTCTCATATCAGGAGTATATGTCTCTCTACGCTCATGAAAGGGAGAAATCTGCTTGAAGTCAGGAAACTTGTTTTGTCCTTATTTTTGTATTGTGAATTTTAATAAACATATGATTCATCTTGTGCCTATTAAACTCTGTGCTAAGCACCTGGAATACTGACATCCTTAAGAAGTTCTAGCTACAGACAGAATCTCACAGTCATCCAGGATCGTCTCCAATTTCTGATTCAGCAGAGACAAATGAAGGGCAATAAATATTTTTTTGAATAAGACTTAGCTCATATTTTGGCCTGCAGGGGCAGGGCTGGAGAGTATGTGTTGATTAGGAATCAATATTTTTAACTTGTACACCAAATGATTCTGCTACCTAGCAGGTATGAAATCCTCTACCATTTATAAAGACCAAATACAGGCAATTTCACCAAATTATTAAATTTCATAATTATGGCTTTCTCTATTTGTTTCCTTTAGCCACTGCTTTAAGAATCTTTTAATATTATTAATGGCCAATGATAAAACATTTTGAAAATATATTTAACTATTATTTCTACTTCTTATTCTGGAAGTCTAGGCATGGTGCATTATTTATCAGAGATTCAAATTGGGGATTAGAGTAGGGACCCTTCTGGTATTGGTCAAGATTGTATATTAATCTTGGAATTATTTACTCGTACAAATCACTATAGCAGGCATTTATTAAATGCCAAACAATAAATTTTGTTTAGCTCTGAACATTAATTTTCTATGTACACATTTTTATTAAATATCTAAATGGTAAATGTGAATAAATAGTAAGTGTAAATAAATGTAAGTAAATAAATAGCAAATACTAAATGCCTTCATACATGTTATGGCAATTAGTAACACTTAACATATTCTAACAACATAAAAATAGTTACCAGACCCTATTCCCCTCTACCAAAACAACAGTTCTCAATTTGATTGCTATATTCAGTAATCAAAACCTCCAAAAAGCCCTGGGTACTTAATATGTCTATATCAGCTGTTACATAATGTACTTTAAAAAGTTAAATTAAGATAAATGTTGTTTGTCTATATGTGCCATCTACCAATTAAGACAAATAATATGACAAAATTAACTAGCATTTTGATATGTTCCTTAAAGAATAATTTACCCATTCAAACTTTCTTAAAGGATTTCAAAATACATAGTTGATTTTAAGATTTATTCTAAAGTTTCAGTCTTTAAATCATCAGTACATTTTAATTTGGATAATATCGTCCTGTCATGATTAATCAAATCTCATGATTTGAGAAGTATGAAGAATATTTCACCCAGTTCACCCTCTATTTTATTGTTTTTATAGTGATTCTAATATGTTTGTTAATCATTACTAATTAGAGCAACGCTAATCTATTATAGAAATAACTGGAAAATAATTTTTCTTAGTAATTTAATAATAGTTCTGGTTATCAAGGTTAATGTACTGTGCTCTTTATTAAAAATGTAGAGACTGGCTTGGGGCCTGTGGCTTAAGCAGCTAAGGCGCCAGCCACGTACACCTGAGCTGGCGGGTTCGAATCCAGCCCGGGCCCACCAAACAACAATAATGGCTGCAACCAAAAAATAGCCAGGCGTTGTGGCGGGCGCCTGTGGTCCCAGCTACTTGGGAGGCTGAGGCAGGAGACTTGCTTGAGCCCAGGAGTTGGAGGTTGCTGTGAGTTGTGATGCCATAGCACTCTATCCAGGGTGACAGCTTAAGGCTCCGTCTCAAAAAAAAAAAAAAAAAAAAAAATGTAGAGACTTAGTAATACTCTTCCACACATTTGTGTGCACTTGGGCTAAAAATACAATAAGTTTGAGCTGCATTTTGTTCATCTTTAAAATAAGAAAAAAATGTGCATCCTTATCTTTAAGCATGTAGGAAGAATAAATTAAATTAATTAAATGCTTAAAACATATAGAGCTCTTTAGGACCTTATAAGCCAATATATAATAAATACCACAAGTGTTATTACTATAAATTAGTAAGAGACTTTCTCTTTATGACTGCTTGAAGGCACTAGGTATTATACTTTATATTTTTAACAAAATATTTGCTATAGAATTTTTAAGTCTTTTATTTGATCTTACTTGATTATATTTTCTTACTTCATATTTTTAAGGAAAAATTTTATAAGATAAAATTATAATTTAGAATTAGCTATATCTCCTACTCTTGCTAAATAATACAACTCTTACAATAAAGATATTTAGACTTGGAGTACACCATACTTATTGGTCCATCTTCCCACTCCAAGTAGGCCTCATCTTGGTAACCTGCCTGATAAATTGTCTTCTAAATCCTAATTAACTATTTCTAAGGGACTACTGGAAAAAGCAATGTATTGCACTTTAAAAATTAAAAAATAAACATCATGGAGACTAAGCCCAAGGTCAGTTATTAAAAAGTCCTATAAAATTGCTGAATATCTGACAAGATTAGTAAGAATACAAATACAAGAAAGAAATAAATGCATTTGGAATGAAAAATGCAACATGATTATAATTTTTTCAGAGACAAAAGAAAGGATACTATTATCAACTGTATGGGAATAATTTCGGAAGATTACATGAAGTGGTTAAATAGAACAAAAAAGATGAATTTACTCAAGGAGAAATGAAGACGTTCAAGTGTTTTGGGCCATAGTTAGCTCACCAGGTAGGACCAACCCAAGAGCTCCAGCCTCAATTCCCAAGAAGGACAGCTCCCTAAGGGATAGCTCTGTTTCCTTCCCTGTACCTGAGGCTGGTATTTACTAGCACTTTGGTGCTAAAGTCTTGGATTATTTTAAAGTTACACCCGATAGTGAATAGAGGAAGTTTTTGTTGATAGATGGAAACATAAAAAATTATGAAATGTGTTATGTTTCCATTGTAATGATTTTAAAAAAGAGAGAGAAAGAAAGAAAGGAGGAAGGGAGGGAGGGAGGGAGGGAGGGAGGAAGAAAGGAAGGAAGGAAGGAAGGAAGGAAGGAAGGAAGGAAGGGAGCGAGCCTTGTTGCTGAAATGGAGAAAGTTGTAGTGGTCTGGACAGAATACCAAACCAACCACTACATTCCCTTCAGCCAAAGCCTAAGCCAGAGCAAGGCT
This sequence comes from Otolemur garnettii, assembly GCF_000181295.1. NCBI lineage: Eukaryota > Metazoa > Chordata > Mammalia > Primates > Galagidae > Otolemur > Otolemur garnettii. The sequence goes on along the minus strand of NW_003852485.1, from coordinate 3,940,064 downwards.
CTAACTCTCTTCACTTCTATGATGCCTGAGAGAGGTAAAGAAGCTTCAGAAAACAGTTCTAGCAGAAGTTGATTTATAAAGTTTAAGGAAAGAAGCCATCTCTGTAACATAAAGGTACAAGATAAAGCAAATAGTACTTGTGTAGATAAAAGCAAATTCTCCAGAAGATCTAGCTAAGATCACTGATGAAGATGGCTACACTAAACCATACATTTTCAATGCCTTCTATGGGAAGAAGATGCCATGTAGGACTTTCATAGTTAGAGAGAAGTCAATGCCTAACAGCAAAGCTTCCAGAGACAGGCTCACTCTCTTGTTAGGGATTAAGGCAGTGATAATATTAAATTGAAGTCAATGCTCATTTATCATTTTGAAAATCCCAGAGCTGGGTAGCTCCTGTAGCTCGGTGCGTAGGGCCCAGGCCACATACACTGAGGCTGGCAGGTTCAAACCCAGCCCAGGCCAGCTAACCAATAATGACAACTACAACAACAACATAAAAATAGCCGGGCATTGTGGTGGGCACATGTAGTCCCAGCTACTTGGGAGGCTGAGGGAAGAGAATCTCTTGAGCCCAAGAGTTTGAGGTTGCTGTGAGCTGTGACACTATAGCACTCTACCGAGGGCGACACAGTAACACTCTGTCTCAGATGAAAAAAAAAAAAAAGAAAATCCCAGAGCTTTTAAGAATTACGTTAAAGTTAGGGTACAAGTGAATCTTTCTAAGAGTAGAATGTGAATGTTTTAAAACAATAACTAAGAAAATGACATGAAGTCTATGTTAACCAGTTTGATGGAAGTGTTTCGGATTGTGTGTGAAAACCCCACACTGTACCTCAGAAGTGCATTAATGTACATAGTTACCATCCAATTAAAAAAAAAGACAAAAAAGAAAAAGAATTATGTTAAAGTTAAATTAAGTCTGCCTGTGCTCTATAAATGGAATAACAAAGCTCGGATGGCAGCGCATCTGTTTATACCATAGTTTGCTAAGTATTTTGGGTCTACTGTTGAGACCTACTGCTCAGAAAAAGAAATTCTTTCAAAATATTACTGCTTATTGACAATTAAACTAATCATGTAAGAGCTCTGATAAAGTTGTATAAGAAAATTATTATAATAGTATTTTCATGTCTGCAATACAGTATCCATTCTATAGCCCATGGATCAAGAAGTACTTCTGGTTTTCAAGTCCTTATTAAGCAATACGTTTTGTAAGATTACATCTGACATGAATAGTGATTCCTCCAATGGCTCTGGGTAAAGTAAATTGAAAACTTCTAGAAAAAATGTCAGTAAGAATGTTCATACCAGGTACAGTGGCTCAGACCTGTACATAATCTCAGAACTTTGGGAGGCCAAGGAAGGAGGATCACTTGAGGCCAGGATTTTAAGACCAGCTTGAGTGACATAGCAAACCCTTGTCTTTACCAAAAATAAAAAATCAGTGGATGTGGCAGTATGCACCTGTAGTTCTAGCTACTTGGGAGGTTGCTGCACATTGAAAAAAGAATTGTCTTGGGCCATGTATTAAATATATAAATACTAAAATTAGTATTATAGTATTAGATTAGTAAAAGAAGGTCCGGCTTGGCACCTGTGGCTCAAGTGGCTAAGGTGCCAGCCACATACACCTAAGGTGGCGGGTTCAAATCCAGTCCGGGCCCGCCAAACAACAATGATAACAATGATGACTGCAACCAAAAAATAGCCAGGCATAGTGGCAGGCACCTGTGGTCCCAGCTACTTGGGAGGCTGAGGCAGGAGACTCGCTTGAGCTCAGGAGTTGGAGGTTGCTGTGAGCTGTGATGCCACAGCACTCTACCCAGGGGGACAGCTTGAGGCTCTGTCTCAAAAAAAAAAAAAAAAAGAAGATCCATGTATAATTTTCATGACATCCAACATCATAGATAAGCAAAAAAATTCATCACAAAATCAGCAAGTGATCATTAGCATTTTTTAGAACAAAGTATTTTTAAATGAAGGTACATACTCTTTCTTAGATACAATGCTATTGCAAACTTAATAGACTAGAGTGTAATGAAACATAACTTTTGTATGCACGGGAAAACCAAAAAATTCATGTGACTTGCTGTATTTCAATATTTACTTTATTAGAGTGGTTTAGAACCAAACCTGGAATATCAGCAAAGTATGCCTGTGTTCAGAAAACATGCCTGCTGTTCAGTTCCAGTTAACAATGATTATCAATAGGGCCATAATTTTATTAGGGGGGGGAAGAAAGCTCCGATCTGTATATAAGAGCACCTTTTAAAGAAAGGTTTATTTTTAAATATATATCTGTTGCTTATTTGTGAAAATGTAAAAATCACCAAAGTAACTAAAATTCTACCAAGTAAATTTATCAGCAGCATCATTTATCATGAAAGTTAGGAAGGTTGTTCATTGTGTACTAGATTATGCACTAAGTTGATTTCTGTGTCTTGCTTATTTCCCTTACTTTTTAAGGACAAATAATATTCCATTCCACATTTCCTCTATGGCCCAGGCCTGCTAAACACCAATGACAACTACAACAAAAAAATAGCCAGATGTTGTGGTGGGTACCTGTAGTCCCAGCTACTTGGGAGGCTGAGGCAAGAGAATTGCTTAAGCTCATGAGTTTGAGGTTGCTGTGAACTGTGATGCTACAGCACTCTACTGAGAGCAACGCAGTGAGACTCTGTCTCAAAAAAAAAAAAAAAGTATATGTTAATGTTGAAATAATCTAGATATTTTGTTTTTTGCTATATTTCTATAATATAATCTGTCAATTGATACATAGAACTCACAAATGGAAAGACTGTGTTCCAAAATACACCATCAGGGTGATCCACCATCTTCTTAACATTCTCAACTTCCTCTAACATTGTTTTATTAAAAAATGAGAATTGGATGAAAGCTCTTGGATGTTGAAATAGTGTTAGCCATGGCTTAGTTTGTTCTATGGTATTGGCAGACTGCAAAATTTAAAGCATGGATAAGAATCATGCCTGAAGTGATGAGGCAATACTTAATCCATGTCAAAATATATAAAGAAAGAAGGAGCCTGGCATTTGCCAGATGTAAAACTATATTTTAGCATTGCTCCAAATTAGAAGTCACTGGTGATCATAAATAGTTTCTATATCAGTGGTTCTCAACCTTCCTAATGCTGCGGCTCTTTAATACAGTTCCTGTGAGTTGTGACCCACAGGATGAGAATCGTCGTTCTATATAGTCAGGAAATTGAGAAGTTTCCTTTAACACCCTCAGGAAAGAAAAAACCTTAATCCCATTTTCATTCCACAAAATAATCATTTATTTACTTAGAGCATTCCCAGATCTCTGTCTGAAAATATTTGTTCTTTGCTGATCAAAATAATTCATTTACAACAACAGAAAATTATAAAGATCTAGAAAATACATATTATCCCTGAAATATATATAGCAGCTCCTATAAATAGGCAATGATATAAAAACATACCAAACAGAAAAATTATCTTACTCAAATAACCTTATTTTATTACCTACTTATCTTGTGATAGCTTTCTCCTATAAACTCAGGAGAAAATATTTCCTTCAGCAGTGATTGGCATAGCGCTTTCTAGTTACTGTAATACTACTGCAAAATAAAAAGTAAAACTCAAAAGAAATAACTTTTGATCCTAGTCTTGATATTTTACTAGTATTAAAGCTTTGGGAGAGCCATTTACTTTAATTTCCACAATGATAAAATAAGGATATGAGTGTCTATCTCTGAAAGCTCTTAAAAGGCTCAAATTTGACTTAGTGAACATTCTTTGTAAAGGGTATCTTTGGCATCTTGTTATTAATAGTACTTATATATGAATTCAATAAAAACGAACATCATTGTGAGAAAAAGAAACCAAAGATCATAGAATATTTACAGATTCATTACATAGATAAGAAAATTGAAGATTGCACAACTGTGAGACTTGCCCAAGGTCATCACAGATAAGAAACCAGAGCTCTCAGCTTGGAACAGGAGGATTTCTGCTCTACAGATGAAGCCTTAACCAAGACACAGCAGACTTCCGTTTGTAACATTTATTTTAAAAAAGGGCTTCTCTAATTGCCACTGGACATTTAGTTTACCTTTCCTGAACACATATTCTTTGCCAGCATCAGTGACTTTCTTAACGTCACCCAGATAGTAAGCGTCAAATCCAGGGATGTGAACCCAAATCTGTCTGGCTCCACAGCCTGAGCTCTTAACCACTGTGGTACTTAGTTAACCACACACCTGCTCAGCCTCCCAGGAGCAAAGGCAAAGCAGGGGGCGGGGAGCCCTGCAGGGTGAAATATGCTGAGACTTGTTAGACTTTATGCCTGGAAAGACGAATCAGTGGCCACCTGGCTCCAAGGTCTACATTTTGAGATACACGGAAGAAGACACACAGTTAAGAATTTAAGGCGCTCTTTAAGCTTATAAACGAAGATATACAGCTCCCAGTTACAATGAGAACTTAATGAGCAATATCAAAATACCAAGTGTTGGTTAACTTTATCATATTAAATAGATGAAATCTGATTCAATTTTTTTGTCCTTAGCCTGTTGTTTTTCTTAAGAAATAGCCACATTCGAACGATGTTTAAATTTTAAATCACCAGGGTACTTTTAACAAAATTGATTCCTGAAGGTGATAAAAGGGTTTATTCACTTCCAATGAGTAAATTATTGCCAACAGAATTATAGAATCTGAAAACAGAAATTCATTCTGACAAAGGACATCTTAAAGAGAGAATGACAAAGTAAATTTTGGACAACTTGCTATTTATTTGACTCTCAGCGTGAAATGTGAATGGGCACCGAGGACTCTGTCCCATGCAGACCCACGTGTCTGCATGCCTATGCATGTTTCTCTGGGTCTCGCCTCTGCTTTGGAATGTATGCGTGTTGATGAAGAGTCTCTGTCTAGAATTGTATATAATATTGAAGTATAGTATCATTTGTAAGAGACATAGCATAGTAAAATGCAGGCATTTCTTCTTTTAATAGTGTTTGGAAGTGTTTATGTTTTGGAAGAGAGATAGAGAGCCCTACACTGATTATTGACCAATTTTCTTTAGGTTTTAAGTCACCTGAGAGACATAAAAATAGTACTGATGAGCCCAGTGGTCTGTGAGCCCCTCAGGGGCAGAGAAAATATCTTTGTGATCTTTACTTCCCTGCTCCAATGCTTGGAAGAGCAGACACTGAGTATATACTCCTTTTATTGAAATAAAATTTAATTCATGAATATATAATCTTCTTGGAAATTGTGAGAAAATGTACAGTGATTTTCTATGTTTCAAAGTATAAAGTATAAGTTAAAAACTCACTAAAAAGCACATCTATTTCGGTACTTTTAATCTCTAAAGTGCTTAGTTGTAAATTATCTCCAAAAAGAGAAAAAGTATAAAACATTTAAAATTCCAAACATAGGGCCATGAAAAATACTTATATTTTTTCTTTAAAAATGGTCGTTTTCTCTTGGCTTGGCACCTGCAGCTCAAGCAGCTAAAGCGCCAGCCACTACACCAGACCTGGCAGGTTTGAATCCAGCCCCGGTCTGCCAATGACAACTACAACCAAAAAGAAGCAAGCAAGATGGGGAGGTGCCTGTTGCTCAAGGAGTAGGGCGCAGGCCCCACATACAGGAGGTGGCAGGTTCAAACCTGGCCCTGGCCAAAAACTGCAACAACAACAAAAGTTAAATGAGTAAATAATTAAAAAAAAAAAAAAAGAAAGGCAAGAGAATCGCTTAAACCCAGGAGTTGAAGGTTGCTGTGAGCTGTGATGCCACAGCACTCTACCCAGGGCAACAGCTTGAGGCTCTGTCTCAA
>NW_003852485.1:3869080-3934215 GCF_000181295.1 Otolemur garnettii | reverse complement strand
AAAAAAAAAAAAAACAAAAAACAACTTTGATATAAGTAAATATTAAACTTTATACAGAAAAAATAGGGATTTACTTATATTTTAGGAATATATTAGCCAAATATGGCTTCTCCTTTCTCTGTTAAATACTATAGAAATTACTATTAAAAATATCTTCCAGGCTCCGCACCTGTGGCTCAAGTGGCTAAGGCACCAGCCACATACACCTAAGGTAGCGGGTTCAAATCCAGCCTGCCGGGCGTTGTGGTGGGCGCCTATGGTCCCAGCTACTTGGGAGGCTGGGGCAGGAGATTCGCTTGAGCCCAGGAGTTGGAGGTTCCTGTGAGCTATGAAGCCACGGCACTCTACCCAGGGGAATAGCTTGAGGCTCTGTCTCAAAAAATATATATATATATCTTCCATGCTCAATTTACCTGTCAAAAAAATACTTGTGACCCACATTAAATACTTGATAATACGAATAGCTGTATTGCCACTTCATTCGAGTATGTCATTTATTTAACATATTATAACAGATCTCATGAGAGCAAAAACAGCTATTACTACCACGGTTAACAAAAATTACATAGGGAGTTGTGTGTCCCTCAGCTGGGAAGCATGCACTGAGGTTGGCAACCCATCAAGGACAGTAACTACGATGGCTTCCAGTGCTTTGGCCAAACCTCAGATGCGTGGCCTCTTGGCCTGGCACCCACGGATTCATATTGTTGGAGCATTTGTTGTATCCCTGGGGGTTGCAGTTTTCTATACATTTGCTGTGGCTGAACCAAGAAAGAAGGCATATGCAGATTTCTACAGAAATTATGATTCTATGAAAGATTTTGAGGAGATGAGGAAGGCTGGTGTCTTTCAGAGCGTAAAATAATTTTGAAATATAAAGAATTTCTTCAGGCGGATTTACATAGACATTTGTCACTGACCTGTGTTCCTGAGCTATGGATGAGTGATAAATAAACTATTAATAAATTAAAACACAAAAACAAAAACTACATAAACAATACAGCCTTTAATTGCCATATTTGCTTTTAAAATTTGTAATTAACAATTGTCCTTGAAGTAAGTTCAGCGAGTAAAACGAACCTTAACCAGTTTTTATTACAGCTAGAATCTTTCATAAATAGCCATTTTTGTGTCAAAGAAACTATATTTCAGCACACATAGCTCTTAAATTTATTCTCACTTGTTAAACAATTGTTGAGAAGTTTGAAAACAGGCATCAGAATAAATTATAAATAGGAATAGGAAGGGAGGGAAAATCAGACATACCAATGAGAAAGATTTGGAGAGTAGTGATTAAGTATAAAACCTGGCCTAGGATTCCCAGCAGCCAAAGGAAAAGATTTTTGGTACATAGGAATAAAGCTCTCTCAATGAGCACTGATATAGGGGACACTGAATTCTGACATTTTCTGTGTCTTAGCATATGTGAGAGGACTCTAATGTATAAAAGAACTATGCAAAGATAAAATTATAATAAATTATAAGGCATTCATTAAAATTGACATGCAACGACTCTGATCTTACTTTATAAAACCACAGCCATGGGCGGCGCCTGTGGCTCAGTGGGCAGGGTGCCAGCCCTATATACCCGGGGTGGCAGGTTCAAACCCAGCCCAGGGCAAACTGCAAACAAAAAATAGCTGGGTGTTGTGGCGGGCGCCTGTAGGCCCAGCTACTCGGGAGGCTGAGGCAAGAGAATCGCCCAAGCCCAGGAGTTGGAGGTTGTTATGAACTGTGACGACATAGCACTTTACCAAGGGTGATAAAGTAAGACTTTTTTTAAAACAAAACAAAACAAAACACACATACCTACACTATCTAAGAAGACATAAAAGAGGCACTTCCTCTAGGTTTTATTAGATAGTGTGATTTTTCAGTTTCAAATCTTTTCAGCAGCACATATAGTTGAATAAAAATATACTTAAACATTTAATTTTTTTTCATCGTTCCGAATAATTTTCAAAAGTATTTAGACAAACCCCAGTTCTATTTTCTAACATTTTTTCATGGCCTACTTTAATCAGTATTTGCTTCTTTTTAGAGGATGACATATGGGTATATATTTATTAAGCTTGTAAACATGTAAACCTCTTTTCTTGTTATTACTCTCCCACAGGAAACTGAAACCTAGATTATAAAAGAGATATATAGCTAAAGGGACCTTCGTTCTACCTGTTGATTTTGGCACCGATCCCATCAGGGAACCATGTGGAGAGGTAAGTCTTCTCTCCCTCCTAGAACAAACTCATCTTCCATCTGTTCATTTAGAATGGTCTGCCAGCCCCTGCCTTAGAGCCCCCTTAGAGTCTAAGGATTCTCCTGAGTTGTAAAGGTTTCTTTAGGGTTTTCTTTATTCCTTTATTCAATCTACAAATACTTATGGAGAGCCTTCTGTGTTCAAGCTACATTTCAGGAGACAAAGGATAAGGCATCATTTGTTAGGCACAAACCCCTCTAACTCTGCTATTGTGTAAGTGAATAACTGAAACAAAGTGTCATGGGGACTTGCCCCACTGCACAGAATCTACTGGAGGCTCAAGAAAGGAAAGGGTTACTTCTACCTAGGCACTCAGCAAAGTCTTCCTAAGGTGAGAATACCTGACCAATGTATCAAAAATTGGATAGCAAGGGGTGGTGCCTGTGGCTCAAAGGAGTAGGGCGTTGTTCCCATATACTGGAGATGGCGGGTTCAAGCCAAAAAAAAAATTGGATAGCAGGGGGAGAGGGGAGATTTCCAAACTGGGAAATTAAGTTAAACCTAGGAAATTTGCACATGTTTGAAACAGTTCTGCATAATTAGAGGGGAAGACTGGCAAGTGGAAGTTTTCTACCATTATGTGAAAAGATTTATAGTAACTGTGATTCCCATTTTGCTAATGAACTCTGTAACCAGCTGACTACAGTGAGGATAGTTCAGTACCACAGGAGAGAAACATCAAGTCTAGTCTTGGTTCTGAAAGTTGTCAAACATGGCAAGGCCCAAGGTAGGCTAAGTAATACTGGGCAACACATCATTCCAGTATTTCAGTGGTTTAGACTAGCATAATCTTATTTCTTGCTTATGCAGATTCTGTTGTGGGTCCTGGGACTCTCCAGGGTAGCTGTGCTGAGGGCAATGGACTCAGCATTCCAGCATCCTTCAGTCTTGTGCTTCCTCCATTTTAATATATGCTTTCACGACTGAGCAGCCAGGGAAAAGAGCACTGGCTTAACAGATTCTACCAGGAAATAAGATAGTTCCTGTCTGCTCACAATTCATTTACCAAAGTCACCTGGTCGTACTTAATTCTAATGAGGTGGAGCATATAATTTTCCCTGATGCCTAGGACAAGGAGGAGGACAGGAAATACCTTCAGCGGTTATGAAATGTTATGACAATGTGTTATGTTTAAGATTAGCCTAATGGGGTCCATAGAATTACTAGTATGTCATAAATTAAAGTTGATACTAATTAAAGTTTTAACCTTGATCTTGTGATTGAAAGTTATAGACTTTAAGTAGTTTCACTGTTACTCAATATTTGCAGCATTGTCTGTGTAACCAACTGTAAAAACTAGTTATTTAGAGGCATAAATGATTCATGAAATTGTTTAACCTGAGTTATTGTTCAAAGACTAATGCATAGGCGTTTAAATAAATTGCTTTGATTAATATTAGTTAAAACATCTAAAAGTAGCCCTTTCTGACAGGGTTCTAATCCTGTAATCCAAATAAGCCATTTTGGGGGTTCATGTTTAAGATATACTGAAAGGACTATATTATGCACTGTAAAAATAATAAATATTTAATGCGTGGGTATAACAGACAAATGGCACATTACTATGCATTTAGTTCAGTAGTCTTTTTGGTTGTTACAGTGGATAAACAGCTAAAGAAGCATTTGGCCAAGCATTGGTTCTGAATACCAATTTAATTTTAAAATCTTCTAAATGTTATTCTATCAGGGTAAAGTGGCAACTCAGATCTGTTACTTGATCTAAATACCATCGTGGAGGTCCCCTTCAAGATGCTCTTTCTTGTAAGATTCTCCACCAGTTCTTTCTTTTTTCTTTTTTAAGACAAGAGTCTCACTCTGTAGCGCTGGGTATAGTGCCCTAGCATCATAGCTCACATCAGTCTCTTGCCTCAGCTCCCAAGAAGCTGAAACTACAGGAACCTGCCACAACACCTGGCTAGTTTTTTAATTTTAGTAGAAATGGGGCCTTGTTCTTGCTCAAGCTGTTCTCAACTCCTGAGCTCACGCAATCCACCTGCTTCCGCTTCCCAGCATTTTTTTTTCTTTTTGAGACAGTATTTCACTGTGTTGCTCAGGCTACAGTGTAATGGCATCATCACAGTTTAGTTCAACTTTAAATTCCTCCTCTCAAGTGATCCTCTTCCCTCCTTCTCCAGAGTAGTTGGGACGAGGCCGGTTCCACCACCTGGACTAATTTTTCTATTTTTTGCAAAGATGAGGTCTCATTGTATTACTCAAGCTAGTTTTGACCTTCGGGCCTCAAGCAATCTTTCCGCCTCAGCCTCTCAAAGTGCTAGAATTACAGGCTATCGACACCTTGCACAGCCACCAAATATTATTTTTAAGCTATAGTTTGAAGTTAATTTTTAAATTTCACATACTTTTCTGAAAGCACAATTTTGGACCCATCAAAGTGGCTTGCACCAATTGGTGCTAGTCAGATTATATAGGAGATACACAAACATAGTTGTCAGCAATAAAGAATCAACTAAACAGCTTGCCCGTGGAAACAAAAGCTTACAGACACGCATAGAGCTGTGTCAATGTGATTCCTTTAGTATAACTTTCAAGAGGTGAATAAAATCTGTATCATTCAATTCCTAGATTGTCATTAGACATGATGTTGTCCAGCCCTCATGTGGCAGCTGTTAACAGACTTAACAGAAAGAACTACGCCTCTGAGGACAGGGCAAGCTTAAACCTGCCAGCTATTAGAAACAGCCTAGTGTCACAGGTGGCTTTTTAACAGGAGAGCAATTTTAGAGGTCAAGTTGAAAACCCAAATTGTAAAAAATAACCCATACTGTGGAAGGTCAGTTTGCAGGGAGGACAAGCCGCGGGCCCCGTTCTGCGAGTTTGTGTCCTCACATCTGCGGCGGCCGGGTCCTTCCCTCGAGAACCCTCCCTCTGTCCCCACCTGTCCGGCTGGGCGCGCACGCCTCCCCGAAGCGACGCCCTAGCGGTGGGAATGGGAACGCCTCTCCCGGGAGCTTCCTTTCCGTTGGGCTAGGGAAGCAGGACCCCAAATACCCGAAGCCCTGGGGGAGGAAATTCCGACTCGCTCGCGGCCCACCCCGCCCCGTTCCTCTCCCCGGCTGGCTGACTCGCTCGCTCCGATGCCGCCGCGCTGGTCCCCACTTCTCGGAGGCCTGTGGCGGCGGCGGCGGCGAGCTCCCGGGCTCTGGGCAGCGGGATGGGGCAGGGTGAGTGCGAGCAGGCTGGAGCAGAGGCCCCGAGCGCAGGGAAGGCGCCGAGTCGGCCCGGCCGGCGCTGGGCGAACTCGGAGAGGCTGCCGCGCTCTCCCCACTCAAGCCCCGGCTGTGCCGAGCTGCGAGGGGAGGGCAGAGAGGAGAGGAAGCCGCGAGGAAACACACGAGCTACTGTCTCCTTTTGACAAGAAAGTAGGAGTCCCGGGTGGGAAAAGAGAGATTAGCTCTCTCAACTTTTCTTCGGGAAAAGTTTACCCAGGGCGTTTCGCTTGTGCAAACTCTGTCGGAGGAGCCCGGGAGCGCGCTGCCGGCGTGGCGGCGGTGCCGGTGCGCCCGGCCCCGCTCCTCCTCCTCCTCCTCTCCCAGCTCGGCAGCTCCTCTCCCTCCCGAGAGGCGCCAAATGGCTACCCAGTAAACCCACGGGGCGGGGGCTGCAGCGCCGCCTCCCGCCGCCGCGGCTCCCGGCGCCCGCGGGCTGGGAGTCGGGCCCGCAGGTGGAAGCGCACCCGGGAGGCGGGCCGGCCGGGCTGGGAGGCTCGGGCGGGCTTTTGACGCGCGGCCAGCCCAGCTCCGGCCGCGGGAAGGCGCGCGTCCCGCCCTGACCCGCCGGCCTCTCCCACCCCAGCAGTGACGCGCCGCCTCCGAGCTGGAGCCCGTGCAGCGCCCGGCAGGGCGATGGACCGCCGAGACCCGCTCCCGCAGGACGCCCCGGCGGTGCCCACGCCGCCCGCCGCCCCGGCAGGGTAAGCCCAGCGCGCCGCGGGGCCGCTCCCGGGGACAGCAAGGGCAGCGAGGCCTCAGCCGTTTACCTGGCTGGCCACTCGCTGCCCTGCCAGCGGCCTGACTCCCTGGCCGCCCGGCGCGCGGCGGAGGAGGCTGCTTCCTCCCGGCCTTCTCGGAGGCAGCCGGGGTGAGGTCTGGGGGAGATTTTTGATTGCTTTCCCACTGGGACTGCCCTGGGTTGCGGAAGGCGAGCTGAATGCCAGGAATTGGGTGAGGAGTCCGGGAGCAAAAATGCTAACAAAGGGCCCCTTGTTGCGACCCGGGAGGAGCAGTGGACGGTACCTGTAAGCGAGCTCCTGGGAAGGGAGGAAAAAAGTTTCCTTGGCCAAAGGCCGAGGCCTAGGCAGGTGAGCAACGTCAAGGTGATTGTAAGGAAGGGGCTTTCTGCAAGCCGAGGGCGCCGGGAGGGTGTGCCAGCTGTCAGCCCAGCCCGCCTGACAGTTCCGGGAGCGGGCGGGGTGCGCGCCTCTGATTGGGGGTGTGTGTGCCTGTGGCCAATTGCTGGGGCCAAAACCAAGTGCAAAGTGAGATCGCAAACGGCTGTACTTTTTATTCTCACGTGTTTGAGGAGAGATTGGAGGGGAGGGGGCTGTCACATGGTAAGTTAATGTTAAATGAAGCAGGTCTTCCTGCCAGATATGCTAATGACCACCCTGCTAAGCGTTTGTGTAAACAGTAATGAGAACAGGTAGTTCTGCTGGAGATGAGGAGAACCTGAAAATAACCTTGGTCTTGGTAAATAACCTTGGCAGGAACGACTTGGGTGGTAGTTGAGCTTCTGAAGTGGGAAGCGTCTCAGATGTAGTTTGCTGCAGTATAACTTTTTCTTCCAAGTGTCCCCACAACTCAGTTTCTGGTATTTCTTAGTTAATCTGAATGCAGAAATGCCCTCACTAGAACCCGAATGTTCCACAAATAGAAATGTTAGGGGAAAATCGTTGTAACTAATGAATGAGAGTTGTACAGTTTTTCTGATTTAAGGGCGGAGAAGTCATTTTTCCTTGGAACATGACAGGCGTTTCCTTAAAGCTAGTCACAGCATGTTTATTCATCAGACAGCAGGCGAACATTGACTGTTGTCTAGAGGAAACATGGAAAAGTCTCAAAGCAACATGACTAATCTAAAAGATATTTCGTATACTGCTTACGTAGAGGAAACATATAGTGTATGAATTCTTTCATTTTGCTCCAGTTAGCTTTCTGCCCCCTGAAAATAGCCCTCTTGCTGTTGACCTCGTTTCCTCCTGTTTCCCCAGGTTTTTCGTCGTTTAGATATTTTAATCTATCCTTCCATATGCCCTCACATTATGTGGTATGAGTAAAGAAATACAATGGTAGAAAGATGTACAGCATAAAAAAGCAAGAGACCTTGATAGTAGAATGGTTATCAGAATACTGAAATGTAGGCTCAGTGCCCGTAGGCCAGTGGTTAGGGTGCTGGCCACATGCAGCGGGGCTGACAAGTTCAAACCCAACGGGGCCTGCTAAACAACAATGACAACTACAACAACAAAAATAGCCGGGCGTTGTGGTGGGCACCTGTAGTCCCAGCTACTTGGGAGGCTGAAGCAAGAGAATCGCTTACACCCAAGAGTTGGAGGTTGCTGTGAGTTGTGATAGGACAGCACTCTACTGAGGGCAACATAGTGAGACTCTGTCTCAAAAAAAAAAAAAAAGACTGAAATGTATTCAGGGACCACAAAGTAAGATAGAATTAAATTAGATTTGAAAAAGATTAAGATTCTATATTAAAAAGATGCCCATGTACCCAACATATACACCCATGGGTATTCAGAAATCAGATGATTTGGGGTGAGGTCAGGGGGCTCCGTGATGAAGAAATGAAAGACATTTTTAGTGATAAGCATTATTATTGTAAGAGATTTTATATTTCACCTTTGAGAATTTACAGGTTTAACTGACAAGTTCTTTGCTTTTTTCTTTCTTTCTTTTTTTAGAGACAGAGTCTCACTTTATCGCTCTTGATAGAGTGCTATGGCATCACAGTTCACAGCAACCTCCAGCTCTTGAGCTTAGCTGATTCTCTTGACTCAGTCTCCTGAGTAGCTGGCATTACAGGTGCCTGCCGTAATGCGGGACTATTTTTTGTTGCAGTTTGGCCAGGGCTGGGTTCGAACCCGCCACCCTCCGTATATGGGGCTGGTGTCCTACTCTCTGAGCCACAAGTGCCGCCCAACAAGTTCTTTGCTTTAAAAGAAGGTACAAAAGTGCTCTAATTCTTAAATATATTTTAAGGACTTTTGCCCTCCCCTCTCCAAATTTAAGTAGGGATATGTGGAAAAATACTTTAGCATCTTATTAAAATAATACCACTACTGTTTCATTTTACCCTCACATTATTCTATTCAGAGAAGTTATACTATCTAAACATACAAAATTACTTCTGTATTTCCACCTACCTATATTCCTTATGCATGTTCCAAGTGCCTGTTATATAGTATTTGTTGAATAATATTCAGTAATTTTGTTCTTTTTACAAAACCTAGAATATTAAAAAATGTTTAATTGTGGGGAAAAATATCTAAGAGTATTTGGGAGGTGGCAAGGTACAATCATAATATAATTTTAGATTTTGTAAGCAAATTTCTTACTTTGAAACTAATTATTACTTATTACTCTAATAGCCCATGAGGCCTAGTTTAGTCCTCACTCCCCAGTATTACTGTTCCAAAGAATTCCGCTGTAATTTTCCTAGTTTTACATGGTCCTAACAAGTCATTTTAATATTGTAACAAGTTTCTTTCTTTCTTTTTTTGGAGACAGTCTCAAGCTGTTGCCCTAGGCATCACAGTTCACAGCAACCTCAGGGCTTATGCTACTCTCTTGCCTCAGCCTCCCAAGTAGCTGGGACTACAGGCAGCCGCCACAATGCCCGGCTATTTTTCTTGTTGTTTTTGTTGTTGTAGTTGTCATTGTTGTTTTAGCTGGCTCGGTCTGGGTTCAAATTGCTAGCCCGGGTGTGTGTGGCCGGCGCCCTACCCTGTCACAGGTTTCATTCTAGCAAACTTGACAAATGAGAATCTGAAGCCTATATAGCCACCGAGGGACTTTGTTGAAGTCCCACAGCAAATTAGTAGCAAAACCAGGAAAAAGAAGCCAGGTCTTCAGAAGCCTAGCCAATTGTGCTCATTGCTTGTACTCCTTTCTTGACCACTGTATGATATAATAGTCTACATTTTAACAGGTAATTTATTTTTAATCATTAACTCACCATAATACTTTTTTCCCCCACACATTTCAGGTAAAATGAATATATATAATATATAATATATACATATATATACACATATACAATATATGCATATATACATATGGATACATCCTCATTTATCCTGGATGATAAATGAGCAAGGATGTATATGTATACATCCTCCTTCTCACTTACATTATTTCTGTAATAAATGAGCAAGAATGACTGATTATTTTAGGAAAAGTAATTGTTTTATTGACCTCAGCTACTGCTTATCTAAAGACTTTATATAATTCATTGCAAAGGTTTAAAATTTTTCAGTGCCTTTACACATTTAAATTACTTTTAGCCTTATACAATATTATAAATTACCTGCAATAGATGGTACTTTCTTACATTTCAGTGGAGGCAACGGTACACAATTAAGGCTGCCTTAGGGTCTTGTGCTGGCAAAGCCCTGGACCTTAAGGGGTCTAATCCAGTGATCACTTTGAGTCTATCATCTTGGCTTCCAATGCACTGCCTTAATCCCAAACATTCCAATTTCTAGATTATATCTCCCCCCTTGCCCTTTTTAAGAGATGGGATGGGATCTTGGTATGTTGCTCAGGCTGGCCTTGAACTTCTGGCTCAAGTGAGCCTCCTGTCTCATTCTCATGAGTAGCTGGGACGATGGTGCTACTGTGCTCTGCTTTAGATCCCTTTATTAATATGCAAAAGTATCTACTTTGTTGTTTTTTGGGATTTATCATGAGGCTAAGCATTTAGACCTCAAAAGCCACTGAGTACAGTTTTGATTTTCCTTTGAGATTAAAGTTAGCATGTAACTTTGTGTTCATATCTAATATATACATTCAAATATACACTCATACATAATAGATATATTTTTATCTAATGCATGCATATGTTCTCACATATATGAAAGTTGACCAGCTAATTTGATAGTTATTTATATGAAAACTAAATTACTTTTATATGTTGTACTTGTTTCCTACAAAGTGGAAATAGTAGGGTTGTTTTGTTGTTGTTTGGTTTGTCTTTTTAAGAGAACACCACCATTGAAGAAACTGGTTACAAAGTTAAAAGGCTGTTTTGGAGGGAAGGGGGTGGCCAAAAGCGATTTCTTCCTCTGCTTTGGATATCCAATTAGTGATGCTACCTAAGTTTCCTATCTTAGTAAAATAGATTTAATCACTTAGAAAAAGCAACGTAATTGCTGACATCATCCTGAGTATACTACCTTTAGAACTCCTAATGCTTTTGTATCTTTACTTGTTCAAACTGATGCTTTTTTTTCACTCTGAAATTTAAACGTCAAAAGCTTAACTGTCCTTGTTCTGAAGGATCTTAATATTTTAAATCTGAAAAAATTTTCAGAAATGAACAGGGGAGGAAAGTTCCCTTTATGACTTTAAAGCTTTGACTCTGGAGTTAATTGGTGATGGAATAAAAATCAAGGCATGACGTAGCAGCTGCTTTCTTAAGCTTTTATTTGGGTTCATTATTGGCTCTAAAGTTTTACAGATTGTATGAGATGAGTTTTTGTTGGTAAACACTTAGCACATGGTTTGAAGTTGACTGACTTAGCTGAGGTCTTAAGATAAGAGTCACCGGTGGTCCTACAACGGCTTGGCTGGTTATAAAATGCTGTTCAAGTGATTTCAATGTGCAGCCAGATCTGAGAGTCATTGATTAGTAGATAGTAACAGCTCAGGCAGAGATAATGCCAGAAATGGGATGGAGGCTGCTTCGAATCATTTGAAGGAAACTAACGAGGTAACTTTCAGTGTTATTTTGTCTTTCTGAAGTGCTTTACAGTATTTTAAAAATTTTTACTACTTTTTGAGGAAGTATATTAACTTCATTTACAATTAACGGAACTGAGGTTCAGAGAGCCTAGTTAACACTACACAGGGACACACAATTCTAAGAAATACAAGAATATTAAAAGCAAGCTTGTGTTTCAAACCTATGTCCACCAGGGCTATGTCACCCACAGTGTTTCCTACCGTGGATTACACTAAACAGCTGAAGATGATTTTTATTTAAAGTGGCTTTATTGTCTTGATTCTTTTTAAGGTCATGCTTATATTTCTTTTTTTTGCAGTTTTTGGCCAGGGCTGGGTTTGAACCTGACATCCCCGGCATATGGGGCCAGCGGGCGCCTTACTTCTTTGAGCCACAGGCGCTGACCCTATATTTCATATTTTTCAAACTTCAAATTCCAGTACATATTGACAATGTCTAACATTTAAAAGGAGTTAAATATTTGGGTATGTCTCTAAAGTCAAATTTAACATTTTTATGTGTTTGGGACAGTTTAACTCTTAGTAAGCTGACAGCCCTTTTGTCAAAGTCTGTACTTATTTTTGCTATTGGGCAGCTATTTTTTTTTTTGGAGACAGAGTCTCACTGTGTCGCCCTCAGTAGAGTGCAATATCATCACAGCTCACAGCAACTTCAAACTCTTGGGCTTAAGCCAGGTGTCCTCAAACTACGGCCTGCGGGCCACATGCAGCCTGCCTAGGACATTTATCTGGGCTGCCAGGTGTTTTTACTGCTGCTGCCTATCTTGCTTAGCAGCCGACTTGTCCGAGGTCCCGCAGTCTGGCCCTCCAATGGTCTGAGGGACAGTGAACTGGCCCCCTGTTTAAAAAGTTTGAGGACCCCTGGAAGCGATTCTCTTGCCTCAGCCTCCCAAGTAGCTGGGACTACGGGTGCCCACCACAACACCAGCTATTTTTGTTGTTGTTGTTGCAGTTGTAATTGTTCAGCTGGCCCAGGCTGGGTTCGAACCTGGCCAGCCTCGACATATGTAGTTGGCACCATAATCACTGGGCTGTGGGTGCTGAGCCTCGAAGTCTAATTTCTTTTAAATGAGTTAGAGGATATCGAATAACAATATTATGACCTTACCTTTTTTACTGAGTGCCAGGTGTATTCATCTAATAAACAGCAAGCTTCATATTATTAAGACAACTGCTTTTCATTTAATTAGTCAAAAACTTATGAATCCTAATTTTATATGAAACAGGTGTTTCAGGGCACTGGGAAATTGGCTTTTATTCTTAAGAGCTTTGCTAATGAAATTACCTATAACTGCAGGGAAAAAAGGAACGTGTTAATCTAGAAAGGGTACTTTGCTGGCTTAAAAAATTATGTTGGCCTTTAGAACTTAAAATGCAGTAGCCTAACTCAAGTGTCAGCAAGCTATGCCGTGAAGGTCAAAATGGCCCTTTACCTGCCTAACCACCCCCCTTTCCAGTTCTTTTTTTATGGTAGTAAAAGATATATAACATACAATTTACCATCTTAACCATTTTTAAACATACAGTTCAGTGGTGGTAACACATTCAACTCTTCAACCATCAGCACCATCCATAGTCAAGACTTTTTCCATCTGGCATAACTGAAACTCTATACCCAATAAACAACCTCCCCTTCTCCCTCTTTTCAGCCTCTGGTACCCACCAGTCTACTCTGTATGATTTTGACTACTCGAGGTACCTTTTATAAGTGAAATCGTGCAGTCTGTCTTTTTTTGACTGGCATATTTCACATAGCATAATGTTCAAGGTTCAGGCATGGTGCAGCATCTGTTTGTACTTTGTTTCTGAGTCTCAGTCCCATTAATTGTAAATGGAGTTTATATGTCTCCTCAAAAAGTAGCAAAAAATGTTAAAAAGTACTGTACAGCACTTAAATGAAGTCCTCACAAAGGCAAATAGTCTATGCATCAGCCACATTTTGTTTTTCCATTCCTCCATCCCTGGGTGTGTGTATTTTCATTGCTTCTGCATTTTAGTTACTGTGAGTAGTGCAGCTGT
Organism: Otolemur garnettii; assembly: GCF_000181295.1. Taxonomy (NCBI): domain Eukaryota; kingdom Metazoa; phylum Chordata; class Mammalia; order Primates; family Galagidae; genus Otolemur; species Otolemur garnettii. The sequence continues at coordinate 3,920,949 of NW_003852485.1, read as the reverse complement.
GAATGTGAGTGTAAAAATACCTCTGGAGACCCTCTGTTTAGTTCTTTGGGGTATAGAGTTAGGAGCAGAGCTGCAGAATCATACAGTGATTTTATTTTTAATATTTTGAGGACATGCCATACTGTTTTCCACAGTGGTTGTCCCATTTTACATGCCACCAACAGTGCACTGGGTTCCAATTTCTCGTCGCTGTTATGTTTCTAGTGGTCCCCTGCTTCCCCCCAGTGGACATCCTTAATGGGTGTGGTGTGATAGCTCATTGTAGGCTCGATCTGTTTGTGTCAATAGTGATTTTGAGCATCTTTTCACTGGCTATTTGTGTATCTGCTTTGGTGAAATGTCTCTTCAAGTCCTTTGGCCATTTTGAATCTTTTTTGGGAGGGGGGATTGAGTTTTAGGTGTCTGTGTGTTCTGGATATGAATCGCATCCTCCACCTGTGTTTCTAAAGGGTTTTATTGGCTAACAGCCACACCTACTCATTTGCATACCGTCCACAGCTGCTTTCACATTCTAGATGAATAGTCCAGATAAAGCCCATATGGCCTGCAAAGTGAAAAATATTTGCTCTCTGGCTCTATACAGAAAAATGTTTGTTGACCCTCCCCCAAGCCTAATCAGTAAATGAAGTAGTGATTATTTTGTTTGAAAATGTAATTAGTACAGGACACTGCTAAGCATTGAACTGAAATGTGAGTTGAAACACAATTTATATTATGTTTGCATGAAGTAAACTATGTTTGTAATAAAGGATTTTCCAGAATGGCAATTGGTGATAGATTTCCTTTTCTAGTGAGGACTAGGCTTGGCCCTTTAGCAAATATTTCACAATTTTAACATAAGATACTGGAATTTATTTTAAAGAGAAGTCTAGACTTCTGTGCTGGTGAAACTGTCATGAACAATTACTGATATGGTTAAGATGCTTAGAAACAAATGTGCCCAGGAAGAAATGGACCAGTGGTGGCAGGAGTTCCTATCCAGTTTGAGTCTACACCTATATTACAAGTTACATCAAACAGTCTTTATAATTTCCAGCAGGTGTTTTTATTGTTGTTGTCAAAGATATTTCATACGCTCAAGTGTCTATCTTTAGTATGATAGCTGCTATGAGACTGTTTTTTTTTATGACTTTGCTTTGCTGACTTTTTTTTCTTCCATCTGTTACAATAAAAACAAACTGAAAGTATGGGAGAAAGAAGTTTCCCATGACTATTTTTAAAGGGCCAAATATCTTCAGTTTTGCTTACAAACTTCATATGAGAGGAATGAGTCCCTTGGAAAAAGACTCTGAAAGACTGGCTAGTCTTTGGAAAAATGTTAGAGTGAGCTTGATTTTTTTTTCATATAATTTAAGTTCACAGCGCTGTTTACAGGTTTAAATATTTTGAAACTCTTCACTTTAGACATAAGAAATCCACGGAGTTGAATTTTGGAGTATTTTGACAAAGTGCTTTAATTGGGATGTTCATCTCAGTATTAAGGCAGCAAAGAATATAAAGGCAGGAGAGATGGTCTGTTAAGTGCAGCTCATAGAAAGTTGAAAAATAACTTCTATTTGTAGCTTTCAATACATTTTAAAGAGTTAAAACTTTACAAAATCAAAGCTACCAAGTTTCATAGGCAATAAATTAAGCTATTCGGGTCCCTAGTGCTTATGGTGGCCTATGCCAGGAACATCCTGGTGGCCTACCTGCTTTTCCATATTAATACCTCCTGGGGGACACAGCTCAGAAGCTGTTCAGGAATAGGTGGGAGAAAGAATTGACTTAGCTCAATTCCCTACAGAATTGGTTCAGTTCCTTAATTTTATCTACTTTCTAGAAAAAAATGTAGCATTGTTCAGGCTTTCCAGTCTGTGGATATGAGGACGTGAGCACAGAGGTGCTGGGTTAGCAGGAAAATTACCTCCTGAATCCCTCGCTGCCATCTCCCCCATTTCCCCTTGTTCTTAGTTGGATTCCCTAGTTAAAATCTGAGCTTTGAGAATAATATAAACAATTTTTCAAAAAGAAATTACAGGCTAATAGGATAGAAGTTTCCGCTTGTAATGACGTCAGACTTATGGAATATTCTTGTGGACATAATTAATGATATAGAAATGCCTTACTTGGGAGATTTAATTTTTGAAAATAGCTGAAGGGTTTCAGAAGCAAGCATTTGATGTGTGGTTGAATAAGAACATGAATTATGATAGTCTGGGTTTAAACGATGGTTGTACTTATAAAGAGTCTGATATTTTTTGTATGATGTCTTTAAATAGGACTGAATGACACAAACATCATAATATGTCTTTAAAATGACAGCAACCATTGAAAAAAGTACATTTTTTTTTTTTTTTACAGTGTGATCAATTTGAGAGGTTAAGACCAAGCGATTGGTAGGCATTCTGGTACATTTATTAAAATTAAATATACCAATTCACTTTGTAAGCTAATATCCTAGCTTCTATACTCGCAACATGATGTATTTGAAAGGAAATAGAGTTAAGATAGTTGAGCCTGGGTGAGATCTTTGTCACGGACATGAGGACTTCCCGTCTCTAATGTGCCTTCGTGCACACGCACGCATGTAGTTGCTTCTGGAGAAATGGACGTGAGGAAGTGCTGGATGAGTCCAAGGGGAGTAGTGGTGGCAGAAGCCAAAGTTTTAACAGCTGCTGCAGTTCTGTATGGGTTCAGATGTGCTGGAAAAACAGGAAGCTGAGCTGCTGGATGTGAACATGACTGCTACTGCACCATTCCCAGGCCTGCTGGATGTGCCGTGGTTTCTGGGCCAACTGAGTGGACAGTAATTAAGATCATTATAGGGGTCATTGAATTTATTTCGTCCTTTGTGCTGAAGTAGATGTAAGTTATATACAAAGAGGAAATGTCAAGGAGAGAAGTAACCCATTGTTTCTGTCCTGTCCTTTAATACATGATAGTCACTTGCTGTATCTTACAGGACGGCACCTGTGTTTCCTGGTCTATAGTAGTGTCATTAGTCTCAGGTACCCGTGATTCAGTTATTAGTAGCAGAACTCCTGAGCAAAGTGTCCTCCAGACTGCAGGACTGGGCTTTTCCCTGCCTTTTACTCTTACAAATAAGGTGTGGTGGTCTCCCTTTTCAGAGAGCAGCTAGAGATGCTTTAAAGGAAAATCATTACTGCTATGCTTTGGGAGAAGAAAGCTTAAAGTGGCAGTGAAGAAAATCAGCCAGTGAAAAGAAGTGAATTTTTAAGTTCTGTGTTGTGATCCTGTGCTACCAATCTTTAATCTTTAGTTTTCTTTCTCTAAAAGAAAGTAATTTTAATAATGATAGTTTATTACCTATGAACTTTTTTCCTCTTTAGGAGATTGAGATGGGACTTCATTTGAGTGAAAAATATTTAACTCTAGTGATAGGAAGGGGAAAATATACTCATTTGCTCTCATATTTTGAGACATATTTTATAACTAGAACCTATTCTAACTTCTAGTTTATTCCAATTTACCGTGCATCATTTTTGAAATACAATCTGGTTTGAAAGGAACAGTGTTTAAGAGTAATGCCTTCCATTTGTGATCCTAGGTTATATGTAGAAATATACAGGAAATTTCCTCTTAGATGACGTTAAGAAAGTGCAATCCTGACGTTTGTGCCAGTATCCTTGTGAAATCTAGGAATATGTTTCCAATACTACTTCAGTTCTGTGGTTACAGACAGTATAGCTTGAATTTACTTAGGGAAGTTTTTAGAGTTTTATAATCCGTTCAAGATTTAACATACATATATGGGTTGCCATACTCTGGAATTTTCATTTATGGGGTATCATTTAACATTTAGGACACTAAGAAGATTATTCATGCTGAATTAGTGGCACTCTTAGAAATTATCTGAAGGTATAGAATGAGTATTCACTATAATTTTTGTTAACCCAAATCCATTCTTTCAGATATTAAGTACATCAAAAGTTAAAATTGACAGCAACAGAGGATTTGAATGCCATGGATTTGAATCATTTACAATTTGCTTTTATTATTGTAAAGCTTAGGCAGAGACCAAGTTTCTGGAATAGATATTGGAATGATTTAGGCATGTAGGTATCCCAAATACCTCATTGTATTATGGGAACAACCATGGGCAATGCTGTATCATGCTAAAGCCTGCACAGTTTAGGAGGCAGGGAGTAAGTAGCACAATAAAAACAATTCAATTCCAGTCTCAACATCTTTTTTTTCTCTTTTTTGGGGGGCAATTTTTGGCCAGGGCTGGGTTTGAACCTGTCACTTTTGGTATATGGCGCCGGCGTCCCACTCCTTTGAGCCACAGGCGCCGCCCTCAACATCTTTTTACTACTTCTTTCACAAACTGAGGAACCCATGCCAACTGAGTTACCACTCAGGTGCAAAGCCATTGTGGATAGGTTTGCACCTGTTATTTTTGTGGCTCTTGGCCTCTTTGCTCAGAATGCTACACAGCAGTGTGAACCTGTGTCAAACATTCCTCAGAAGTAGAGAGAGTAAGGAAAGCTGGAGAGCACTTAGGGGTTGAGAAGGGAGGTGTTTTTCTTCCTAAGCTTAGGGAACCAATGAGCTTCTTAACTGCAAATGAGAAGCAGCTCTCTTTGATACATGTGTTCAGAGCTCTAAAATTGGTTGTCTCCAAAAGGCTATATTTAAGTGTTTATTTTCAAAATAAATGGGAAAATTTGGGAATTTTTTTTTTTTTTTGAGACTGTCACCCTGGGTAGAGTGCCATGGCATCACAGCTCACAGCAACTTCCAACTCCTGACTTAAGCGATTCTCTTGCCTAAGCCTCCCAAGGAGCTGGGACTACAGGCACCCACCACTACGTCCGGCTGTTTTTTGGTTGTAGTTGTCATTGTTGTTTGGCAGGCTCGGGCTGGATTCGAACCTGCCACTCTGGTGTATGTGGCTGGTGCCTTAGCTGCTTGAGCTACAGGTCCCAAGCTCAGGAAATTTTGAGTAATGCCCTGTTCATATACAATTTGATTTTTCATTTTATTTAAATCCACTAAGTATATTTTAGCTGTGTATATAATAATTGTTTCCTGTCTATCCTTGAGATGTTTGTGATCTGTTTACATTTTTACTCCTGCTTCATGGAAAAAAATTTAAATTTCATAGTCTTGTGAAGAGGGAATTTTCCATTTTTCCTCCTTTGGTTAGCATGTTTTGCTAGTTGGTATTATAAGAATAATTAAATTTTCATTCGGAAATGAAGAATGGAACCAGAAAACAAGCAAAATATATTCAGTGAATGGAAAAATGAAAACCAGAACAGTTCCTGATGGTGGACTAGGCAGCTGTGCTGATGCTAGCTGGTGCTGCAGCCAGCAAGCAGCGTGAGGCTGGAAGGCTGCGGTCTCTCCTCTTCACTTTGTAATTCTCCTACAAAGAGATGTTTGTGGAATATCTCAGGGTCTTAGGTTATTAGGAAATGTTTTCTGCCGAAGACCATATATAACCCCTTTTAAAGGACTGTGTATGACTTTGAGAGGAAAGATTTTACCCCAAATCGATGGTTATATCAATGACAATTCTTTATGGTGGGGTGGATGGAGTCACATTATTTATCTATTCATTTTTTTCCCTAATAGGCAGTATATTCAAATAGGACAAAAATCCGAAGAGGAAAAGGACAAAACAGGGAGACATCTCCTTCTAGCACCTCGGTTCTTGCCATCCAGGTTTTCTCCCCAGATGTAATCAGTGTTACCCGGAATTTTGAATCTGGGTAGCACTGGCCAGTGGAAATGTAATATGAAACACAAATGAAATTTTGAATTTTCTAGGAGTCATATTAAAAGCATTAGCTTAAATAACATATTACGTTATACCCGGGTTAATGTGATTACAAGTCTTCCAAAACAAATTATCTTTAACAGAAAAATATTTTATACTAGGTCAGGTTTGAAATGCAAATGTACTAAATTAAAATGTTGGTTACTTACTCATGTGAGCCACAGCTCAAGTGCTGAGGGGCCTCACTGGCTACCAGATGTGTAGTAAATTTGCTTACTTGTGCCCATGAGGAAATGAGTGTGTGTTTGTACACTGTTTCTCCCTCCTTGTTTTTCTTTTTTAAGCAGAGGCAAAATTCCCCCTTTTATACATAATTATTATTGCTTTATGTTTTTAACTTTGTCTTAGTATTAATAGTAACTCCATTGTGTAAAGGACTTTATTTCTTCTTCTAGCTGTACATAATATCTTTGGAATGATGAACCATAATTTATATAACTAGTCCCCTAATGATGGATATTTTGGTTTGTACTTCTTCTCCCCACCCTTTACTATAAAGCAGACATTTTGGCATCCTTGATGCAGTTTACAATTTCTTTTGAAATCCTAAAAGGGGAAGGACAGATTTTTGATTATTTCTTTTGCGTACATTTCAGGATATAATTTAATTTCCTGAATATACCTAGACACATAATGATCAGCTATTAGATAGGTATTATTTCAATGTGTGTGAACTCACGTTTGAGATCAGTGTTGGAGACAGAGACAAGCCTGTCCATTGGAGTGGAAGAAGCTCAGTTATGCGGAGTATTGAGCTGAGCATTTAATATTCTTTTATATAGCCATTAACCAATGAATCGTTGCTAAGACACCATTAAATGTCACATCATTAAAATTACTCTTTTGAATTTCTCAGCACTCTAGTATCAAATTCTATTATTGGTTTGAGATTCTTTTTTAACATTATTCTTTGCTGTGGAATTTATGAAAAAAATATGTACTTCATTAAGTGAAAATTGAGTAAATGTTTTCCTTTTATATCTAGAAAAACTGAAAACTTTGGCCATGGCAGGCAGGGTCATTTAACAAGACATAAGAGCTATTGTACTCCCCCCCAGCCCCAACCCCTGGGCTATTATTTTTTACAAGCTAAATATTTCTATTTGAATAACTGTAGCAGAGTAACATTTGATTTGTAGAACAGGTTATAGGTTTTGAGAGTGAAATAGTAATTGTGTAGGAACTCTTACTCAGTGGTGTCAACACCCTGAAATCTAAATTGTCAACACGTTGCTATTTGGGTTCAGACCTCTGTTGTAGAGGACATTAGCCTTTTGATGTGAACAGTAATGGGCTGAAGAATAAGACAAGATAATAAAGGGTGTTTTCTTTTAGCTCTTGAAAGAAGAGATGAGAATGTAGAGGTATTATGAATGCAAGAAGTTGAACTGTCAAATAGGCACATTGGAAAAAATGAGTATTAGTTTGTTCTGGTGTTTGTAGGTGTTACACTTCACAATGGTTTCAGAATTGCAAATACTATAGAAGGAAACAAGTTTGTCCTTCTTTTTCTAAGAATTCATTTCTAAGAATACCAGCAAAATAGGCATTTTTACCTTTTCGCAAAATAAGATGAAATTCCAAGCTAGAATTCATCATTTACACCTTAAGGAAGTGATAGCTAACATGCTCCGATATTCCCTAAAGCATTTAAAGTAAGTCTAATGTTCTCCGTTTAACTCAGCAAGCTGCCTTGCAGTTGGCTAACGTGATGAACTAGTGTACTTGGCTCTCTGGAATTAAATAGCATTGGTTTTGGTTTCAAATAAAACTGGTCCAGCCAGAGTCAGGTAGCACTTGGTAGGCAGCTATTGAGAGTGGGCTTGGAGACGGAAGATCTCAGTCTCTGCCACTTGCTGGCCTAAGCCCTTTGCTTCTCTTTCCAGAGAGGCAGGCTCCTCCATGGGGGAAGAGGATAATAATGCAGAAGTGTGGAAATAACACCATCTCTATCAGGCGTTCAGGTTTATGTTTGCTAAATCTGAAATTTTATCTCTGTTGTCAGAAAACAGCCTAATATAAAACAATCATTATTGTATTAATTTGAAACCAAAAAGGGGCAGGGCATGCCTTGGTCTCATTTGCCTCTCCCAGGAAGTGCAGGACGGGTTTGGCTAGAAGGTTCATTAGTGCACTGTGAAGGTCCCTGTGCCGGATGCAGAGAACTTGTTCTTGGCGTGCTGAAGACAAAATGTGTGCTAATCTTAATGAAAATCACATTCCCTTTTAGAGGAGAAAAATGCCCCCTCTGAGATGAGTATGCTCCCAAAGTGAGGGTAACTCGGATTGTTTTCTCACTTCACCATTGTGGGAATGGCCTTCCCTTTGAATGTTTCACTTTTCTCCTAGACGAGAGTGGCTCTAACTACATGTCTTTGATTTTGTTACTACCGATACACAGTGCCTGAACATTTTCTGTTGGAAGGCCAAGTGTACCAGCATCATTATTCAAAAGAGGGAGTGGGAACTTGAGACACCATTCTAATCATAGGTTATTACATACTTGTAGAAGACTTTTTTTTTTTGACACATAGATTAATCAGATCTATCTCCTGTAAACAAGAAATTGAAGCATTGTAGTTTACCGGAAATGGTCTAAAATTGTTGATCTACAGCTTACTTTAGAGGAATCGATGAACTCCTCTGTCTTTCGGGATGACTGGGACCGCATCATTTCATACCAGGAAGAAGGGTGGGAGCATTTGTTGAGCACTGTTTAAAGCTGTAACTCTTTCAGCTCTGGCGGCAGCGTGATGGCATGGTCTGAAAATTAACCTTGTATATTCTTGCCTAAAGTCTTTCATAAACTAAATACAGTTAGATCGGCTTATGTATTGATTTTTATTTTTTCTGGACTCAACTTTTTTGTGGTAACATAGGAATAGTTTTCATTTTCTTGCAAGTAAGTTTGAATGTTAAAGAATAAAGACACAATCCAAACTTCCACGTGATTAAGAGCTATTCTTTTCTAAGTAAATGGAAATGGGAATTTCTAGATAGAATGAATTATACCCATGCATGAACTCTGCACTTAAAAAGTTTCTTAAGATGCTTCTGGTAAATTTACCTTTAAATAAATGTGTTCATAAGATTGTATGTAAAATAATACGAAGCCTTAATTGCCTTAGAGACTGGATAAATATTTGTAAATTCATTCACATTTCCCTTAATTAAAATGATCAGGGACATAGTAATTTAAAAACAGTGATTAGGGGCGATGCCTGTGGCTCAGTGGCCCCATATACTGAGGGTGACGGGTTTGAACCTGGCCCTGGCCAAACTGCAACAACAACAAAAACAATACCTGGGCATTGAGGTGGGTACCTGTAGCTTGTAGTAGCTATTTGGGAGGCTGAGGCAAAAGAATCGCCTAAGCCCAGGAGTTGGAGGTTGCTGGGAGCTGTGATGCCACAGCACTCTACCCAGGGTGATAAAGTGACACTCTGTCTCTAAAAGAAAAAAAAAATAACAACTTATTAAAAAAAAATAAAACAGTGACTTGTAGTTTGTGTGGCTGTGATTATTCAAGTATGATAATAAGCATTCAGTGAATGATGATCTACCAGGTGCTGTGCAAAGTACATGGCGCACTCCTTCATTTAATGATCACATTCAGTGGGTACACAGTAGTAGTGGGTATCCAGAATGTACAGAATAGAAGAGAGAAAACTGAGGTTTGCAGTATAACTTGTCCAGGGTCCCGTGGCCAGGCAGTGGCAGATCTGTGACTGAAACCCAAATGTCATTTGAAATCTGTCTGCTTCCCACTTTGCATTCTGCCTCCGAGACCTGCCAGAACTGTGACAAAGCAGATATGACACATAATAGTAGGAGTGATCTTAAATGGGATTAAACACTGGTTTTGCTATTTTTTATTTTTGTATTACGAGATTAATATGCTTATCATGCAATATTTGAAATCGATATGAATATGTAAAGAAAACAATTATGCCATTTATAGAAAATAATGCAACTGATGTTCGTTTTAGCATTTCCCAAGGTATATTCTGATTAAGGTACAAGTCAACCTGTTTCCTGTAGAAACACCCTCTATAGTCATATAATTTTGGGAAGGTGAAGGTTAAATAAAGTTACACTGTTTTCTTCTCTAAAGTTCTTCCCAGAGACCCAGAGATTTTAATCCATGAATATGCATAAAGGACTTCAAAAATGGGAATTTAATCAGCAACATGTTCCCAATTATGAGAAGAACACTGATTTAGATCTTGAAATAAGTGTTCTTTCAGCTATATTAATACTGTGGTTAGATTGCATCTTTCTGGACTTTTTTTTTTTTTTTTTTTTTGAGACAGAGTCTTACTTTGTCACCCCAGGTAGAGTGCTGTGGCGTCATAGCTCACAGCAACCTCTAACTTGGGCTCAAGTGATTCTCTTTCCTTAGCTTTCCAAGTAGCTGACACTACAGGTACCTGCCAAAAAGTCCGGCTGTTTTTAGAGATGGGGTCTCACTCTAGCTCAGGCTGGTCTGGAACCTGTGAGCTCAGGTGTGAGCCACAGCGTCCAGCCTTTTCCAGACTTTTAAATGAGCATTTAGATATTTACATGTACTATTTTTATATTCATATCTTCCTGGATTTTATTGTAGGTTTTTAATTATTAAAAATTCTTTTAAAAATATTTTTTGAAATAGTAGCATAGCAAACTGTGTGTATCTGTTTGTATTTTTTTTTTTTAACCATTTACCTGTTGAGCATTTGGTTTGTTTCCAGTGAAATTGTTAAATGTGAAGATACGTGAGTTAAGGCTTGGATGAAGGGATTCCAGAATTGAAAGACTGCAAGAGGCAGTGAGGAAACTAGCCCCAGGGTTTATTACGCAGCTAGAGACTGGGGAAACCGTTACAAGCTGCTGAGAAACCTGTGTGGGATGGCCCTGTGATTTGTCATCAGGGGAGACCCAGGCCACAGAAGGTACATCCTTAGGGGGAAATAGGAGTAGTCAGTTATTAAGAGTAAGTTGGGAAGCTGGGTGTCTATCTGTGTAATTACCTACTTGGTTCAGAGGTATGTGTCTCTTCAAGTGCAGCCTGTGAGTTCCCCAGGCTGTGCTGGAGAAGGCTGGATGCACAAGGAGTCTGTGGGAAAGGAGGACATTTGGCAATTCTCAGTCTCCTTTGAAGGATGAAGAAGCTGGGACTGTGGACAGGAATCTATTAGAGAGGGAGACTTAAACTTAGGTTAGCTGGAGAGAATTGGATTTGAAACTATTTACTAATAACCTAGGGTAACAATAAGAAGAAATCTTCCTGGTTGAATCAATAGTGCATTGATTAAAAAAAACCAACATAACACATACTTACCAAGAGTGAACCATGTGGCATATACTGGGGTGGGCATTAGCAGCCAATTGTATTGAAAATATTGCTGTAGTGTACACGGAAATTATACTTATGGAATAAAATCACTTTCCCCGGAATGAAAACATGTTTTGGTCTTATTAAAAGTACATCTTTGAACAATCTCCAAGGCAGTGTAAACAATACTCTCTCTGTTTTAAAATAAGGAAAATCCAAATCTCTGAAATGCCAATTACTATGCAGTTTCAAAAACTTTTCTTTTTTCCTCTGCTGCTTGGATGAAATTGTGTTTGGTTCTCAAGATGGCTTAACGAACGTTCCCAGAAAGTTTGCATGAATAAAGAATATGTTAATATTCATATGCTTTCTTCTTGCCCCCATCAAAATTTTCCCTGAGATTAATTCTCATTAGACTCCGGGAAATTAGCATTGACTTCTCTTGATCAGAACCAAGTATCAAAACTACCTTTCCCAGCCTGAATACTACCCTAACCAGGGGCAGTGGATTGCAAGGGCCGGGGAGATGCCAAAGGGGAAATTAATTCCTAAAGGGGATAGCAAACCCAGGAGGGATGAGAATTAGTGCTACCGCTTTAAGAGGTGGCTGGCTTTGGCCTGCTCCTTCCCTGCCTGAGGATCCCAGTCCCCCCACCCCCACCCCACCTCGTCAGGCAGAGGGGCAGTGCTGCCAGTTTGCCATCAGGCAACAGTGGAGGTTAGTCTTCATCCAACAGAGTCCAGGTGTCCCCGTGTTGCCTTACACATGTGACTGACTTATGTGAAGGTTTGATCAGGAGACACTGGCACTATAGGGAGACCTGTTGTTGACTCTTGGCTCAGCCTTTGAACAGTTATGAGACTTTGGACAAATTAATCTCTTTGCACCTGTGTTTTTGTTTTCCTTTTCGTCTGAAAATGAGGCTAACCTCCCCATCCCACAGGCTGATGGTATTTATATGTAAAGCCATGAGACACTGGCGAAGTAATAAAACTCATTGGCTGTGATTTTCATTTAATGATTAAATGTAGCTAAGTTGCCAAAGTTTTTTTAAACAGTCATACCCCAAATTCACAAGATTTGCTTAAGCTGCCCAGTCTTGGTTTCTCTTTAGTGACTTAGTCATTGATACTTGGTTTAAGATTATGGTTTCCCAAAATAAATCACGTGGTTTTTTAAATGTATCCATTTTGGAATATAATTCTCTGTGAGCAGGTTTTCTAGGCCTTAGGAATCATTAGAAAAGGCTCTTCTCAGTAAGATGTGGAGATAGTAAGAGCACAATGTGCATATTATGAAACTTCCTTCTTCCTCGAGGGAAGAAAATAACCAACTAACCAAATATGTTCTTTCCCTGGACTTTATTGCTGGCAGTGATTTCTAATGAAAAGACCTTATCTCTGAGTTTACAAAATAGACCCCTTGTGTAAAAAGATAGATTTTACTTTGTGCCTCCCATATCCATGACTCGGGTTCCATCCCTGTACACAAACTGGGAACTGCTCACAGCACAGCCTTCCAGCAGTCACGTAATTTCCACATAATCTGTAAGTGAGAAACAGCCCCTTTGCATTACAAGTAATATGCCAGAGGAGAACTACTTGCTGATTGTTGATAACACTTGTCTTGAAATTACGGTTCTGTTTAAATAGGTTATGCATTTCCTTTCTATTTTTTTAATCACTTAAAATTTTTATTTTAAACTTTCTGAAAAAGCTTAGACTCCATTAAACATCAATTTTTATAGTTTGCCATCTGCATATATACATGAAAAGCAGAATGTTTTAAAAAGTAGATACTTTTTTTTTTATTGTTGGGGATTCATTGAGGGTACAAGAGACCAGGTTACACTGATTGCATTCGTTAGGTAAAGACCCTCTTATAATTGTGTCTTGTCCCCAAAAGGTGTGTCACACACCCACACCGAGACCCCCACTCCCCCTTCCTTCCCTCTCTGTGCTTTTCCTTTCTTCCACCCCCCCCCTCTCTCTTTACTCTCTCCTTCCCCCACCATGTACTAGGACATTAAATGTCCTCATATCAAACTTGAGTAGTACATAGGATTCATGCTTCTCCATTCTTGTGATGTATTACTAAGAATAATGTGTTCCACTTCTGTTCAGGTTAATACAAAGGCTGTAAAGGCTCCATCTTTTTTAACGGCTGAATAGTGTTCCATGGTATACATATACTACGGCTTGTTAATCCTCTCTATTTTTTGATGAGGTTCTCTTGACAGCACAGATTCTCTTGGGTCCAGAGAGTGGAATGACATCTGTAAGGAGCTTTGAGGTTCATGGTGCTGTCTTTATGTCAGGTCAGATGCATGTTCCTGTGGCTAATCACCTAATTAAATACAAAATTGTCAATTTTCTGAAGCAAGGGAGATTATAATTTTAATAAACAAGCAGGCAGCTGCACTTTTTTCTCATGTAAGTCATTCTAACTAGATTACCACTGCTCATAAACTACTGAAAACTGCTGAGCACCTCAAAGTCTTGGAGAAAAGAAGGCATGACCCTGGAAGGGGTGGCCCCCTAGACTGTGTTCACCGTTGGGACTGGTATGCTTTCTCATAAATGCTGGTATTCTCACGGAAACTTGCTGTTGTTTGAGTGATATGAATGCTTGTCTTACATCTTTATTTGCTGATTTCAGAACACTAGGTAATTTTGAAGCATCATTGAGTTTCCAGATAGTACTCATATTTTAATAAAAGTGATAGCATTTTGCTCATTACAACAAACTTTTCTGAATGAGAAAAATTTGAGTTTATGAAGTTTAAAAAAAAAAAATCCAGTGACAAAACTAGCTGTTCCCCACATCCCAAAAAAATCTTTAAAAATTTTCCAGCTTTTTAAGTCAAAGACACACTATAAATGAAAGTCAGAGAGAAACTGGCTTCAGATTTATGAACAGTAGAAACATATGAAGTTTCTGAGCAGTTGTTTTCTGTGTTTGACACTTTGGCACATTTCCTGACATCACTGAGCCTTCATCCCATTTTTCCATTTTTCAGTTTGATTGAAAACAATCACTCACTGAATTGTCAAAACTTACAGTTTCCGACCTAATCAGAGGAAGTATCTGATTATTTTTAAATTTGTATTTCTTCGGTGTTTGAGAAACTCTTGAAATATTCAGAGCTTGAGGAACTCTTAAAATATTTTCATTTGTTTTTCTCTTACAAATTTACTTCATATCTGTTATAGTCCTCTCTCTTATATTTATTCACTTCTCTCATTGATTTTGTAAAAGCTCTTAATATGTAAAACTTAACCGATGCTTTATGTCCTATGTTCTAAATATTTAGTCAGTTTTATCATTTATCACGCAGCGTTGCTTATGGAAGCATTTTTAGCCTTCTGGTTTCATTATTATTATAGAGACAATTCCACTTTCTTTTGTCTGGGGAAGGAAAAGCACACACTTTATAAGTCTGTAAAATATTCTCTTATCTTAAATTTATGATAATTGACAGAAACAAAGTGAAGTATATTCTTCTTTTACATTATAGAGGTTCTAAATTTAAAAGTAATTGCCTCAGCATGACCTATAGCACATTGATCTTTTCCTGTTGATTCAATAACAACTTTGTAATATTTTTATTCACTGAGTATTACCAAACTTTCCATTTAGGTCCATTATTTTTTTTTTCCTTCATTTGTGTCAGTCAATATATTTTACTTGAGGTGTGTTTGTAGTATGTCTTCATGATCTGGTAGATTTTTTTTTTTTAATTTGTTTGTTTTTGAGACAGAATTTCACTCTGTTGGCCCAGGCTGCAATGCCCTGTCAGCCTTGTTCACAGCAACCTGAAACTCCTAGGTTCAAGTAATTGATCCTCCTGACTCAGCCTTACAAGCAGCTAGGACTATAGGTATGAACCTTGACGCCTGGCTAATTTTTAAATTATTAGTAGATACAGGATCTCACTCTTGCTCAGGCTGGTCTTGAACTCCTGAGCTCAAGGGATCCTCTTGCCTAGGCCTCCCAAAGTTCTCAGATTACAGATGTGAGCCACTGTGCCAGCCTGGTAGATCTTTTAAGGATCATATGGTCAATATTCTTTTTTAACATTGTTTTCAACATTCTTTTGGCTGTTCTCAGGCATTATTTTTCTAAGTAGCATTCATTTAGAATGAGAATTAATTGCATTCAATTTTCAGTTGGTTTTAAGGAAGTTGGTATGTTCTTGTATTGAATTCTCCCTTTTAGGAACATGTCAACGCACGTTATCCCCCTTCTGTCTCACCTCTGTCACGGAACACCATTTTTTTCTCATCAGGAAGGTTTTTCTTCAAGGGTGCTCTCTGTTAAGAGCAAATCATCTTGAGGGCTCCTGAATTAATGAGATATATTTCAACTAAGTAACTTTATCATTATGGTATTGTAAAGTGGTTCTTAAAGTGTGGTCCCCGGTTAGTAGTGTCAGTACCAACTGGGAGCCTGATGGAAATGCAGAGTCTCAGACCCACTCCAGACCTACTTAATGAGAAAGTCTGAGGGCAGATTCCAACTGTCTGGTTTAATAAGCCCTGCAGGTGATTTTGATCATGGGGAAAGTTGAGAACAATTGGCGTAGTAGATAGAGCATACACTTCGGAGTAAGTTGAAATACAATCCCAGTTTATGTCAATGTGTCATTTTGGGTAACTTATTTTTATATATTTAAGTCTTAGCTTCCCTATCTGTCATCTGGGCCTTAGAATCATCTATCATAAGCAAAGGGTATAGATACTTAGCAGCTACTGTCAGAGGGCTTTCTAGCAAGAGCGGAAGTAGTGTATAAATGAGTAGTAGAGTGGTAGTGCCTGGGAAAGTGGAGAAAGGTCTAGAAAATAAGGGGGGTTGAAGGTTTTGATGGGTTCTAGATAATTGGTGATGCCAAAAAAGGTATAAAACTTCCTGATATGGGATGGTGAGAATAAATACTTTCAGTTCTTATTCAGAGTTCATACTAGTGAGCAGATACACAGTAGGCTACTAATATAGGAAATCCAGAAATCCATTTAAGGACATGTGTAGGGTTAAATTATCAGAGTTCCATTGTTAAATTGAATGAAACACTTCTGTCAAAATTCTCTAGCTTTGAAAAATCTGTCATAAATGACTAGTCCTTATCTAGGATTGATATCTTCATATTATAAAGATTAATATTGGAAGGCACCTGTGGCTCAGTGAGTAGGGCGCCGGCTCTATATTCCGAGGGTGAAAGGTTCAAACCCAGCCCCGGCCAAATTGCAACAAAAAATAGCCGGGCATTGTGGTGGGCACCTGGAGTCCCAGCTATTTGGGAGGCTGAGGCAGAAGAATAGCCTAAGCCCAGGAGTTGGAGGTTGCTGTGAGCTGTGACTCCACTGCACTCTACTGAGGGTGAAAAAGTGAGACTCTGTCTCTACAAAAAAAAAAAAAAGATTAATATTAAAAAGTTAATGAGTCCTGAAAACCTTATCAGTTATTGGAAAACTGGAAAAATATTGATCAAATTAATCAACATATTGATGAATTCCTTTTTTTTTTTTTTTGAGAGAGAGTCTCCTTTTTGCCCAGGGGAGAGTGCTGTGGTATTAACCTACCTCACAGCAACCTCAAACTCCTGGGCTCAAGTGATCTTCTTGCCTCCGCCTCTTGAGTAGCTGAGACTACAGGCACTCATCACCACACCAAGCTAATTTTTCTATTTTTAGTAGAGATGGAGTCTTGCTCTTGCTTAGAGTGGTCTCCAACTCCTAAGCTCAAGAGATCCTCCTGCCACAGCCTCCCAGAGTGCTAGGATTACAGGCATGAGCCACTGGGTGTGATGCTTTACTGGGTGTGATGAATTACGTTATGCCAGAAACTGGGCTAAGTAGTGGGCATAGATGAGTAAGATTTAGATGTGGCTTATGAGGGGTTCATAACTCTCATGAAAAAATAGCCGAGTGACAGGATAATCTGTGGCTGAGCCTGTAATAAAGGCTAACAGGGATGCTTGTAGAGGCCCTGAAGCTTCCTGGAGGAGGGAACTCTTTCTACTGATCTTGGAGGACAGGTCGATCCTATCCCAGGACAGGTATGTGGAAAATGCTGTAGGAATTCATTTAGTGATTAGTTCTGCCTGAAGGCCCCCCTCAGGGGTCTAACAGTGGAGGTGAAGAATATAATTGGTGGTTGCCAAGACAGAAAAGGGAGAGACACTCAAATGGAGGCATTAAGGTTAGAGAATGTGCAGTAGTCTAGTGTGAGTATGACATCTGGGCTGGGCAGGGGCAGGTGTGGTTACCAGTGAAACTAGGCCCAATTGTGCAAGTTATACAGAGATAATGATAGACTGACAGACTTTCTCTTATATTTAATATTTTTCTTTTGTTTTTCTTTGAGAAACAATATTTTTATGTCTGTTGTGCGAAGTATCCATTTTTTTCTTTTCTTTTTTTTTGGTAAAGTATACCATTATACCTATATAAGGGAATTTAAGTTAGAAGTTCAGAAAAACTTCTGTCACAAGTTCATGTTCATGCTTCCTAATTTTAGTTTGGGTTCTGTTCAGCTTTTCTTGGCATTGAAGACTTTCAACTGTTTGGTCAAAGTTGGTTAGTTTATCCAGGCAAAGCCTTTTGACCAGTGGGTGTAGCCTGGAGTTATTCTCCCTACTGGAAGCTCTGTTGTCCAGTGAGTTCTCAACATCCATTTGCCTGGGACTGTGCTCTTTCCACTGAACCCATGGGTGTTTGCTTATGCCTCACTGGAGTCCTGCCCTGAACTTCAGTCCATTTAGCTGGGCTCTGACTCCCTTTGCTAATTTTTTCCTTTTGGGGCCTGGATTTCAATTTCTGTGGCCTCTTACTAGCTGGGATCCTGCTGTTAGAGAGACCCACCTGGAACTTTGACCCATCCTGACTTCTAAAAATATCACATATTGTGAGTACCTTGAGACCTTGGCTATTGGTCTCTGCCAGATGGTACCTGTTTTGTACAGTGTAGAAACCCATTATAACCAATATTGAACCTTCACTTAGCAACTCTTGTGGGGGGAGTTATTTTGACTATTGGTCGCACATGCTGGTCAGTTCCTCCTATCCTGGCCCCATTCAGCCAAGCCACTGACTTTTACCCTGAATGGAAAAAAATGTATTTTTATACTATAAGGTTTAAAAACTGCTAAATCCTGTGGATTCTTAATATCCTTTGAAGTTTCCATTTATTTATTTTTATTTATTTTTAATATGAGTGTTTAGACTTGTGCTGTTGTGACAATCTTTCTTGCCCTCATTTTTTTAAAAAAATATTTAGTATACCACAAGGACAGTTCCAAATCACGGGTTAATTTCTATCAAGCTCCACTTTCCAAAAAAGTCTTTGTGGCCTGTGCAATATAGGACAGACTGTGGTAGGCATCAAGAATGCATGAGTGCCTGGTCCTAACTTTCCTTTCTGGCCTGTCTCCTGCGGTCTCTTTCCCAAACATTCTTTTCAGACTTCAGGGGCCTGCTGTAGCTTCTCCTGAGTGCTAAGGAGTCTCTCCACCTCTCTGCCATTGCAAATTTAGTGTGGAATTCTACTGGCCCAATTCACTGCCCAGAGGAATCCAGACATTTTTCAAGGCCCAGTTCCAAATTCCACCTTCTCCTTGAAGCTTTCACAGATCTTCAAGCAAGATTTATTTCCTCTTCCCTTTTTCTTTCCTGGTATGTAACCTCTAACTCTGTCAGAGCATGTATTAACTTCTATTTTTTATTTTTGTTTTGATTACACGCTTGTTTTTTCACAAAATTATAACTTTCTTAGGAAGATTTATTCATTTTTTTCAAATCCATAGTAACACTTGCTCACATCATTTTATCCATAATGCCTTAATGATTTTCAATAATTGCTTTTGTCATAATCAAGATTTTGATGGTCTAAGAAATTTATTTTTTGCAAAGAAGGGCACAGTAGAGAATTTGTCTTTGAAATAGTTGCCTATTTTTTCTAGCACTTTCTTTTGTACACTTTCTTTTTGTAAACTAAAGGAAGCCAGGTGAATGCCTGAGGGTATGCAAAAAGAAATGCTATGGTTTGAAGTGAAAAGAAATCTCCATGGATCTTTAGCCAGTGAGAGCAGTTGTAGTGCCTTGTTTGAAAATTACTTGAAAATAGATCACAGTCCTTATCTTTTACTGATATTTTTAATACCTCCTACTGTGGTGGTAACTTTCACATGCACTGGTCATGCAATCCTCTCAAGAACCCTATAGGGTATATGTTTTATCCCTTTTTAT
Organism: Otolemur garnettii; assembly: GCF_000181295.1. Classification (NCBI taxonomy): domain Eukaryota; kingdom Metazoa; phylum Chordata; class Mammalia; order Primates; family Galagidae; genus Otolemur; species Otolemur garnettii. The sequence goes on along the minus strand of NW_003852485.1, from coordinate 3,901,603 downwards.
ACAGGAGGAAACTGGTGCTCATACAGTTTTCTTACCTGAGCTTAAGCAAGAGATGGAGCCAGGTTTTCATGTGAGATCTGATAGCAGAGCCTATGTTCTTCATCACTGTGCCCTCCTGCTCTACTTAAGCATTTGGAAAGTATGCATTTCTGACTCCACCTTTTTGCTACGGAGATCAAATCAAGTTCTTCAGGTTCAAGATCAGCTCATGGTACTAAAAGTGATTTCCTTGTGTGTCCATCACCAAATTAGCACATCAGGTGGTATACAGTTAACATGTCAACAGGTAAATTGACCCGTCAAATTGAATAATAAATAAGAGAGGCTAAAAATATAAATATTGGTTCAGAGATGTTTAAGTACAGTCAATCAACCCAGGAAGAACTGATTTCAGCTCTTCCCTTGTTGCATAAAGGGACAGGTAATTAACTGGTGGGTAGTGGAAGGTTTCAGAGCACAATGAGGCTTTATATATTTTTCGAGAGCTGGGGGTAGTTCATTTTAAAATGAAGAAAAACTGAATTGAGGTATTTTTCATGTACATGTCAACCTGGTTTTTCTTTATATGATATATGGAAATTCTGTCTTTTCCCCTCATTCTCTTTAAGATTTCCTGTGAAGATCTTGTGTCTTCAGAAAACTTTTAAAAGGAATACCTTGTTGTTTTATTTTCCATCCATATGCATTTATTAAGTCTGACTATTGAGCATTTACTATATGCTAAACTCCATCAAGACAGAAGACTCAATGCCTTCCTCAGAGAGCTCTCAACAGGTGACTCAGCGGAGAGTGAAGACTTCTTTAATTTTGTGTACGAGACCAGGAATAATTGCATTAAAAATCACCAACATTTAAATGACCTTGTTAGATGCTAGGTCTTATATTATGTTAAAAATGTTATAGCATTTTTTCCCTATAACACCGTTGTGTGAGAGACACTGTTTTTTCACTGTTGATCAGACGGAAAGAAAAAGAGGCAATGAGAGAGGACACAACTTCTCGAAACTAACTTATTCTTGGAACCTTCCTATTGGGATTCATCTATTCAAATTACATGTTATTTTAGTATATGCCACGTGAAAGACTTTCTTTAGAGATTAATTTTTCCCAAACTATAAAAAGTAGCATTCCTTGTGCTGCTCTGATTTTTGTCACACAGACATGGGTCAGTATCAAGAATATGTCATTTTCTTACTGGGTTACTTTGGACAAGCACTTAAATTCTCAGAGCCTCTGTTCCCTTGCCTGTTCAACCACATATTGCATATATGTGTAAAGCATATGATGGTGGGGCCAGGAAATTTTATTTCCCATTCTTTTTCTCTCTTTGCATTTCCATAAAATGGCTCATAACAGCTAGTACTGACTTTTTCAGTGGACCACAGTTTTTCTTGTTAACTCCTGGAGCCATTCCAGCAGCCCAGTTAAGTTCAGTTGTAATGTTGGAGAGTAAACATTGGAGTTGAAATTGAAAGCCCTGTATTTACTTGGCTACTTTGTTCATTTCTGTGTAAGAGGAATAGAGGTGCTTTCATTTAATAATTAGCTCATGGCTTTTTACTACTTGTTGATGCTTGAAAGGGCATCCAACTCTGCAGTCAGGCAAAGAGAAATAACTAACACCTTTGGTGTTCCATTTGGATGGTGGTAGTCATTTATGTAATGGGAGTGATGCTATTTCTATTTCTTTAGCTAAATTAAGCAACCATGATTTTAGAGATGCAATATTTCTTCACTGATAAGGTTTTTGAGGGCCCAGTTTCACCTTAAAACTTTGTACCATTTGGTTACTCCTGTGAGGCTTTTGAGGGGTACCTGATTGTTTATCTAATGGTTACAGCAAATATGTGACTGAAATCTTTGATTAACAAAGATATCATATGATAGTGTGGATTTTCTGTAGTATCAATACATTTTGTTTATCTGTGGTTAATAAAAGTATGTTTGAAGTAGTAAGTAAATACAATGCACATGTATTCAGTGTTCCCAAATGCATCAATCCATTTGATGAATCATAATTAGAAGTATATGTCACTTTATAAAATCTGATTCTAAAAAAGTTTGAAACCATTTTTTAAAATTTGATTTTTGGTCTAATGTGCTGAAAGAAGTTTTTTGGAGGAATCAATGGTGAAATCTTTTTAGGTTCTAATCAAGTCTTAATTCATTTAAGTTTGTGTAAATGAACTTTGGTTGTGTCATATGTATGGGGAAAATCCAAAAAAGTAAATTACTTTTTAGTCTACAGGGGTGCAGCTACATAATGCTTATCTAAACAATGCTTTTTTTTTTAATTTATTAGACACCATTCTATACTAAAATGAAACAGGGCTCTAATTTTTAATATAAGAATCAGCTAACAATTAGTAAGTATTTTATTAGGCATTGTACCAGGAGCTTAATCCGTATTTTATAATAACTCAGATGGTTGCTAAGATATTCATTTTACAACTGGAAAAATCTAGGTAGAGAACGGTGAGTGAGATCTTGCCAGAGTTACAGATTTGGCACGTGGTGGGAGGAGCAGTCCGAAATTATTTACATTTACTTAACCACTGATCTGTCATTACCTCTCTAGTGTCACAAAAATACTATTCAACTTTTGGGATGATTTCTTTCTTTTTATTTATTTTTTACTGTGTAAATGAAATTTATCTTTAATTTTTTCCCCATAAATATAAATTGATAAATACTAAGGATTAATGAAGTAGATTACAAGGCAGGAACGATGTATAGGTCTTACCTACTTCACTACGTGGATCACAGATATTCTAGTATCTAGTAGGCAACTTAATTAATTTTGAAATTGAATGAATTAAAATACTTTTGTAGAGAATAGTGATATTAAAAAAATTATTACTTCAATTCTCTCTTTTTTTTTTTTTTTTTTTGAGATAGGGCCTTACTTTGTCACTCCCCACCCCCACCCCTGGCAGAGTGCTATGGCATCATAGCTCACAGCAACCTCAGACTTTTGGTCTCAAGTGATTCTCTGGCCTCAGTCTCCCAAGTAGTTGGGACTACAGGTGCCTGCCACAGTGCCTGGCTATTTTTAGAGATAGGATCTCACTGTAGCTCAGGCTGGTCTCCAGAGGTCAGATGATCCGTCCACCACAGCCTCCCAGAATTACAGGTGTGAGCCACCTCGCCCAGCCCTATTATTTCAATTCTGTGTGTAAAACATCTAAGTGTTCTTGATGACCTAGTTTCTTGTCTAATACAAGCAGTGTCAGAAATTAAAATGGTTTTGGCTCAGCACTGTAGCTCAAGTGGCTAAGGCGCCAGCCACATACACCTGAGCTGGTGGGTTTGAATCCAGCCCGGACCCACCAAACAACGACGGCTGCAACCAAAAAACAGCCAGGCGTTGTGGTGGGCACCTGTAGTCCCAGCTACTTGGGAGGCCGAGGCAGGAGACTCACTTCAGCCTAGGAGTTGGAGGTTGCTGTGAGCTGTGATGCCACAGCACTCTACCCAGGGGGACAGCTTGAGGCTCTGTCTCAAAAAAAAAAAGAAAGAAAGAAAGAAAGAAATTAAAATGGTTTTATTCTCCTTTATTTCTGTTGCTCGATATTGGTAAAAATAGTATAAGTCTTGAAATACCTTTAGCTACTTGTGATGTCAGAAAAAAACATTATTTTTAGAGCCTTAGTTTGAAGTGGGTTGTCATGGTTACTATAAATTTTAATTTAACTAAGAGGGAGATCTGATGAGAAATCAAAAACATACTACAAGTATTTTAGTATTAGAATGAAACCCAACATGTCTTGACATCTCAGGCTATGGGAATTGCTGAACTTCTGCAAAAATGCTACCAACAGAGGATTAAGAAGTTGTTTTTATTTATATTGCCCTGGGTAGAGTTTATTATTGCTAGTTGTATCTAGGTGATTCTAGAGTTTAACTTGGGAAGTGAAAGCATTTGTGTATGAGTGAACTTTTGCAGCCTGTGGCTCAGGTTGATTCATTGTGTCTTAATTTGATGACAGAAGTACTTTTTGCATGTACCCTTTTTTCATGTATCTCTTGTTGATTCCATCCTTAATGTCTTTGAGATAAGTTTTTTTTCTTTTTAAATGTCATTTTGATTTTCCTGGAAGTCAGAATACCATGTTAAAGTCAGTAGTCTTAGAGAGAAACTGATTCTCATGATTGCCTTTGGATATGGAAAGTCAAACCCAATATGATGGAATTTTAGCCCTCTAAATAAATATTTCCAATCTAAGATGCCATCAAATGTTAGATTCATTACTATTTTATATGCCATTAAAAGTAAATCACTGCCAATTAAACTGATAGTGCTTTTAAAAATGTTCATTAATGTATAATTTTACATATAGTAAAATTTACCCTACTATAGGTCTCCAGGTTTTGACTAACACACGCAGTTCCAATACCACCATCACAACTGAGATATAGAACAATTCCATACACAGTGCATTATCTTAGTTTTTATATTATATTGCATTTAATGGTACAGAAAGTAGTTTTTAATTGTCCCATTTTTGTCATATCATCCTTTTCAGTAATCATAAAAAGAATATAAAACACAGTAGAACCTCTGTAAGTGGAGCACGCAGGGACAGTAACAAACTGAACAACATGTGGAACTGGTCAACATAAGGAACTAGGTCTACCATAGTGACAAAGGCATAGTATATATCATCAGGTCAACTTGAGGTGGTCAACTGTGGAGGTTGTACTGTAAATGATTTTGAGGTATTTCTTAAACTTCATATTCAGATTCTAACTCTTCTTTTGAATTCCCAGTTGTCAATGACTGTTATTTCACTCAGTCTTACCCTTTATGCACTCAGGAGTGTGCATACAACATTTCTGTAATCAAAAGTGCTCTACTATTGTCCCTGGGATTTTCTTTCAAGTGAATTATGTCTATATGCAAATTTAGGCTACTTTTTTTTTGTTTGTTTTGAGAAGGAGTCTCACTCTGTCACCCTGGGTCGAGTGCCTTGTTGTCATAGCTCACAGCAACCTCTTAACTCTTGGGCTCAACTGATCCTCTTGCTTCAGCTTCTCAAGTAGCGGGGACTATGGGCATCTGCCACAATGTCTGGCTAGTTTTTTTATTTTTAGTAGAGATAGGGTCTCACTCTTGCTCAGGCCTGCCTCGGCCTCCTAGAGTGCTAGGATCACAGGCATGAGACACCATGTCCAACTATTTCTTAGTTGGCTAACTCAAGGTGTTTTTTTGTTTGTTTGTTTAGAAACAGAGTCTCACTTTATCGCCTTGGGTAGAGCGCTGTACTGTCAGAGCTCACAGCAACCTCTAGCTCCTGGGCTTAAGAGAATCTCCTGCCTCAGCCTCCCGAGTAGCTGGGACTATAGGCACCCACTAAAACACCCAGCCATTTTTTGTTAGAGTTTGGCTGGGGCTGGGTTCACCTGCCACCCTCCTTATGTGGGGCAGGTGCCCTACTCACTGAGTCACAGGTGCCACCCTCAAGGTTTTTTGGTTTGTTTTTTTCCCCCGGTTGATTAATATGTCACTTTATATTTCTTTTCTAACAACTTTGATTTAGGACAGAATTTTCTTTTTAAGGCTCTGATATGAACCAGATCTATGCCGTCTAAATTCCCTTTAAAGAACTTGAATAAAGTTCAAACTCCTTTTCTCTCATGCATGTGAAAGGCTTCTCTTTTTCCAGTGGTAAGTTAAATTTTCTGAACTTGCCAAAGTGAAACCAGATAGATGAGTTTTTTGACGAGCTATTTGACATTTACTTAAAAGATGACTTTTTGTTGTTGTTACAATTGTTTACTAAACAGTTTAAGTGAATAATTAACTAGAATTGTAAGGCTCTTTAAGCATAAAACTCTAGCAATGACTGATGGAAAGAGACCATCAATGACCAATAGAGGAAGGCAATACTGCGGGGAGGGGTGGAGAGGCCAGGGAAAGACTCACGGCCAATTTCAAGTGGAGAAAGCATTTTAGACCCCTACAGGCCTTTATGTCTGGTCTCTCATGCCTTTTCTCCTTCAGGAGAGGGATTCAATTCCAACTCTCTTTGGAAGTGCTCTAAACTTTCTCTTCTTCCTAAATAAAATGTCTGTTACCCTGATTAAAAAAATAAATAAATATAAAATTCTAGTTTATCATATTAATGACGTGTGAATTTTGAACTTTGGTAATTTGGAAAATTATACATTTTAAGAATATATTTATGACATAAACAGTTAATTTGAGTGTTATCACAAAAGAACTATTTGGAATTCAACCTTTCAAAAACAAATTTCCTAATAAATGCTGAGTGTGAAACATGGTATATAAGGCGGGTTTATATTTTTAGAACATACTTCCCATTCCAAATATAATTTTCACATCTCTTATTTTAGAAAAAAAAAAATCTTCAATCTATTTCAAATACCAAAAAAGAAAGTCCTACATGGGCAAGAACCTAAAGATATGTTTATTTTCACTAGAAGTATAGGTAATAAAAAATCTTAGAAGGCAATATCCACTTAGGTCAAGATCTGTAAAAGTGAACGTTATTTTTTTTTCTTACCAAACATCATTTCTCTCACACATAGGAAAGGTTTACCTTTTTCTAGTGCTAAGTTAAATTTTGTGACTATCCAAAATTAAAAGAAGGTAGATGATATTTCTTATTAGCTACTTGATGTTTACTTAAAAGACTTTTTGTTTTTTGGTTAAAATTGTTCTCTGAACAGTTTAAGTGAATAATTAACTGGAATTGTAAGGCTCTTTTAATAGAAAACTCTAGTCAATCATTCATTATATGATACACCATGTGTATAGATTTATTGTATAAAATTTTGAGCTTAAGTGTGTGTGGCACTTGTATTTGGAAAATTATGTGTCATGACGAGGACACATCAAAATACTGAAAAGATGATGCTTTGTGTTTCAAGAGAAATAATTTTTTGTGGTATATTTAATGAAAATGAGCATTACAGTCATTTTCATTAGACAGTTTAGATACTTAAAAATGGTATTTGCACATGACAAGATACAACTACGTAAGTTTAAGAATCCTGCAGGTGCTGTGACCCCCTTCTCCTAAGGGTATGTCTATATATTTCTGTCTTAAATTGATAGTAAGTGACAGTCTTTTAGATGAAAGAATTGTAAAGTTTTTTTGGTCACTGTTCTGTAGAACCAAAAATATGAAATATACTAAGTGATAGGGCCAGTCAATTAGAGGTTAGCTATCTTCTTGTCATTGTTATCTTTGGATTATCTTAAGACTCTGAGATTTAGCTGTTAGAGTTTCTAAAAGGCCAATTCTATCATTTCAAGCTATTTGCAATTAGCTTAGGCAACTAGCCTATAGAATTTTAGAGCCCCCAATTTTTACAGATGTTATTTTCTGTAATATCTCTTGATTTTATGGGTGAGAAGTGGCAACTCCCAAATGACTTCAAGCACAGGGATGTTGTTGTCCAGGGACATTTTATTGCATGTTGTAGAAATATGAATGCATCAGCTTTCTTTTTCATATTTCCTTTGTAGTTTGGCATTTTAAAAATGGCTTATGTGAATGTTATTAAACATGTCTACCAGAATATTAAAATATATAAACTGCATATATCTTTCAACTCTGATTCCTGCAGAAATGTGAGAAAAATTTCTGAAGGTAAATTATTGCCTAAACATTCAAGTATAAATTTTATTCATATCTAATTCAAATCATAGAATTTATCCTCTCTAAGTCAATAAGATACTGTTGTAGACTAGAATGGAAATATTTCAACAGCCAGGTGCTCATCAATGCATGAGTGGATTAATGAAATGTGGTTATTAATAGCTCAACCATATTAATATTATGGTTGAGTAGTGGTCTACTACTCAACCATAAAAACAATACATTTTTTTTTTCTTTTTGAGACAGTCTCACTTTCTCACCCTTGTCATAGCTCACAGCAACCTCAAACTTTTGGGCTCAAGTGATCCTTTTGCCTCAGCCTCCCAAGTAGCTGGGACTACAAGCGCCCACCACAATGCCTGGCTATTTTTAGAGACAGGGTCTCGCTCTTGATCAGGCTGGTCTGGAACTCCTGAGCTCAGGCAATCCACCTGCCTTGGGCTCCCAGAGTGTTAGGATTACAGGTGTGAGCCACTGCACCCGGTCAATGATACCTCTTGTATTACCCTTGATGTAACTGAAGACCATTCTCCTAAGTGAAGTATCACAAGAATGGAAAAACAAACACCACAGATTCCCTATTAAACTAGAACTAATTGGTAAACACTTTTGTGCACATATAGGAACTACATGCATTGGAAATCAAGCCAGTGCGGAGGAGGAGGGGAAGAGTAAATTCGCACCTAAGGGGTACAGTGCACGCTATCTTCTGCGTGTTGGGCACACTTCCAACTTTGGCACATACTGCACAAAGGCAATTTGTGTAACCAAAAGGTACTCCTACAATATTCTGAAATTTAAAAAAATATGTGAAATAAAAAGGGGAACATTTCCGCTACTTCATGGATTGGGATTTTTTGGAGACATAGTTTGATGATTAAAGAATTCTAAGTGTTGATCTAGTGCTGCTCTCTACTGTGCATTGATACTATTTAGTGAATGTTGTAGAAAGTACCCCATTGTTTGGCTATAAAGAGAAACATTGTTCTTTTTAAGAATATGTGAGTGGGACAATAAACCAGCTATTTCTGGTTGAAATAACTTCACTTTACTTAGTGATAGTCTCTTTCAAATGCAGTGATACAGAAAAGATTATAAAATACTGTGGACTTTTGTGTGTTATTTACTTAAAAATTTAAAGTAAAAAATGCTGTAGTTTTAAAAATGTTGTAAGTACTATTAAAATCAAGTTGAATTACACTGTTTCTTGGAAAACTGAACTGAAAACAAGGTAGTAAATAATGTCCAGAAAGCTAAAGGAGGTATCCCAAAGTTCAAGTATTTTTTCTTAAAGGGCACTAACAGATTTTTTGTTTAACCCTTATCAATTTTATTTAACATTTAATCCTAACACGTAGCTGGTGTTACAACTATTAAAACGAAAGGCAAATGTTAGAAAGTGAACAGAATGAAAAGCCAACCTCTTTTATGAGGATTGCTTTAAAACTGTAAAATAAAATTGCTCGGTGGCTAAGTAAGATTATTTCAGGAATTCAAGTATGGCTTAGTAGAAAACTATTCATATATCAGTGATTAGTCAAGGGAAAATCGTGCTCAGGTCTACATGGTTTGTAAGTGGTAGGACCAGTTGTCAAGCTCAATTTCGTCGTATAGTCACTATCCATCCCTGAGAAGTGACTGCCATTTCCTCTTACCAGTGAAAATACTTAGGCTTGTCTGAGATTACTTACTCTGCTGTTTCTTTCAGTTTTGTCAAATCTCATTTCACTCTTGCTGAAGTGACCCAAGGCAAGGAGTTTACAATCTTCTGAGGCAATTTAGGTCCACAAGCAAGGGCTCTGTGAACGTTCTTATGATGAATTAGACACCCTCCTCAAGGTCAGCCACTGTGCTGGTATCTAAGGAGACAAAGGCCAAAGAGAGAGAGTTCCTGCCTGACAAATTTCCTGGTCTCTCTGTACTTTCAATACTGTAGTAAACTACACTGGAGAGGATATACTTCTTCTCCCACCCCTTTTTTTCCCCTTGAGATAGAGTCTTACTTTGTCACCCTCTATAGAGTGTTGTGATATTGATGCCGGACTTTTGATTTTGGATTTCCAGGCTCTTGGTCTCGACAATTCGATGAATGAATCGATGGACCACAGGATGGACAGTAAGTTAGGTTTTATTTACAGAGGTATTATTACAGCTCTTACAAAGAGCCAAACCTTGCAGAGCAGGATAAGATAGGTTTTATATAAGTGTCACAGCTCTTACAAAGAGCCAAACCTCCTTGCAGAGCAGGGTATAAGTGTTGCAGCTCTTACAAAGAGCCCAACTTCCTTGCAGAGCAGGATCCAAGTGTTACAGCTCTTCCTCTTCTGCTCTCTCTCTCTCCCTCGAAGGTCTGTGGCAATCTGCTGAGGTCTTTGCTCTCCTCCTCTCTCTCCCTCAAAGGTCTGCAGTGATCTGCTGAGGTCTTTGCTTTCCTGCTTTCTCTCCCTCAGGTCTGCGACAATCTGCCCCTAGGCTCTCTACTCAGGGGTTTATATAGGGGCAGTTGTCCAATGAGCTGAAAGCTGAGCTGATTTCAGGAGAAAATAGACCAATCAAGAGCAGGATTGAAAATGGACCAATCAGGGATGCACTGGAGGAATCCCCAGTGTTTTCTCCTGCAGGTCAGGTCTTTTTTGCTACTAGAGCCTCTGGTGGGAGAGGAAAGCTCCCTCCGCTTGCTCCAGCCTGCTGGTTCCTCTGCTGGCTGCCAGCCAAGACAGAGGCAACAGGTCCCCCAGCCCCACTCAGCTGAGCTGGCTGGGGTGCCACTTTGTCCAGTATCAATGTCAAAGCTCATAGCAACTTCAAACTCAAGCGGTTCTCTTGCCTCAGCCTCCCAAGTAGCTGGGACTATAGGAACCTACCACAATGCCTGGATATATTTAGAAATGGGGTCTCGCTCTGGCTCAAGCTGGTCTTGAATATCTGAAGCATTCAAGCAATTAATCAACTTAGCCACCTCATCCTCCCAGAGTGCTAGGATTACAGGGGTGGATTACAGGATTACTGTGCCTGACCCTTCTTTTTAATTTTTTTTAATAGCCATTTTTGTTCTCATATATTAGAGAATAGTATTGATCAATTTATGGGTTTGACATGCTGTTTAAAATAAAGACATTGATTAAAATCGGTAAATATATAATAGTGAATCAATACAGCAAAACCTTGAAAGGAAATGAAGATTGGAAAAGATCATATGGTATAATAAGGCAGCTCAGACAGTGAAAACATTATTCTTTATGGAACTGAAGTGTATGTCCTCATCACTTGTGGTCTATAATTATACATAGTTATACACATACATATGTATAATTCTGTTCTCTAGAGAGACAAAGTATGCTTCTGCCACTGAATGGCTCTTCTCAAAAGATGATGGAAAATCAAAAAGGTAACTAGAAACGAGGGTGTAGAGTAAATGATTAAACAGTATGTATTTTAAGCCTGGGAAACATCATAAAGAATGATGAAATATTAGCTGTTTTGTCATTGAAATCAGGTGTGAGTTAAAACTACCTGCCATCATCATTACTATATAACCTGATGAAAGTTCTAATTCTATTACATAAGAAATAGCAACATACACTTCAAAGGAGTATCTTGGCAGTATCTTTGTTCCTTTTCCTCCTTTTTTTGGTAGGTAAGCTATAGAACAATACCTAAGAGAATCAAGGGAAAACGTTTGCAACCAATGAAAAGGTTTAAAATTTTTCTGGATGCTGGGCAGCGCCTGTGGCTCAAAAGGGTGGGGTGCCAGCCCCATATGCCAGAGGTGGCAGGTTCAAATCCAGCCCTGGCCAAAAAAAAAAAAAAAAAAAAAAATTTCTGGATATAAAAGTTAAGGTGTACACATCTATTAAAATAGTGTTATAGCTTATAGAAAATAATAGCACTAGAAGGAAAACAAAGTAATTAGGCATTACCTAATATGATGAACATCTCCCATATCAGTACTATCAGTCAGTGGTCTGAAAGACATAGGCTGACTGAATGGATTAAAAAAACGCAAGTCTCCAGGAAACACATCTAAACCCACAAGGACTTTCATAACCTCAATGTGAAGGGATGAAAAAAACCACTTCACACAACGAAAATCAAAAGAGAGTAGTCATAGCAATTCTTTCGTCAGATAAAATCAACTTTAAATCAACAATGGTAAATAAAGGCAAAGATGGTCATTATTATATACCATTATATGGTAAAGGGAGCAATTCAACAAGAAGACATTTTATCTTGAATATATATGCATCTAACACAGAAGCTCCAAGAATCACAAAGCAAACTCAATCGACTAGATCTAAGCAAAGAGATAAATAGTAGTATGTTAATTTGTGGTGGCTTCAGTACCACAGTGACAGAGCAGGACAGATCCTTGAAGCAGGAAATAAGCCCTGGATGTAAATAGGACTCTAGAACAAATAGAACTAACAGACATTTGTACAACACAATACCCCCAAACTACTGAATATACATTCTTCTATTCAGCACATGTGAAATATTTTCTATAAGATTGATCTTATTTTAGGCCACAAAACATCTCTCAACAAATTCAAAAAAATTGAAACCATGACATGTATTTTCTTGGACCCTAGTGGAATAAAACTGGAAATTAATTCCAAGGAATATACTCAAGTTGACACAAAGTCATGGAAACCTGCTACTGAATGATTCTTGGGTCAGTGATGAAATTAAGATGGACATCAGAAGATTCCTTGAACTGAACGACAAAGGGGGACACAAGCTGTCAAACACAAGCTTGTTGTATGGGATTCAACAAAAGCAGTCCTAAGTGGAAAATTCATAGCCATAAATGCTTACATCCAAAAGATGGATCACAAATTAACAACCTAATGTCACATCATAAGGAACTAAAAAAGGAAGAGCCAAACAAACCCAATCCAGTAGAAGAAAAGAAATGACAAACTCAGAGCTGAACTAAATGAAATGGAAATGGAATCCAGGAAACAATACAAAATATCAAGCAAACAAAGTTCATTGAAAAGATAAGATTGATAGACCTCTTACCAGATTAACCAGGAATAGAAAGGACAAATAAGGTCCATCAGAAATGAAAAGGGAAATAACATAAATGGTACCACACAAATACAAATAATCATTTGTGAATAGTATAAAAATCTATATGCACACAAACTAGAAAATATAGAGGAAATGGACAAATTCCTGGAAATGTACACCCTCTCAAGACTCAATCAAGAAGAAAATATAGGCTCAGCACCCATAGCACGGTGGTTACAGCACTGGCCGCTGGCCACATGCACCGAGGCTGGCGGGTTCAAACCCAGCCCAGACCTGCTAAACAACAATGACAACAGCAACAACAACAAAAATAGCCGGGCACTGTGGTGAGCACTTGTAGTCCCAGCTACTTGGGAGGCTGAGGCAAGAGAATTGCTTAAGCCCAAGAGTTGGAGGTTGCTGTGAGCTGTGCCACCATCGCACTTTACTGTGGGTGACATTGTGAGACTCTGTCTCAAAAAAAAAAGAAAAACAATTTCTGCACAATCAATAACAAGCAATGTGATCAAGTCAGTAATAAAAAATCTTCCAACAAAAAAGTCTTGTACCAGATGAATTCACAGCCAAATTCTACCAGACCTACAAAGAAGAGCTGATAGCCTTCTTGCAGAAATTATTCCATACACATTCTTCTTAATAAAGTATCACAGAAATAGAGAAGCAAGAATCCAGTGTACTTAATCCTAATATGAGGCCAGCAGACGATCTAATACATACCTTCACAAGACAAAAACTCAAATCCATTCGGGGGGAGGGGAGGTGCAGGGAAAGGGTAGGAATTCCGGAGGGAGATGGAAGGTCATGGTATATGGCACACCTCTTATGGGTGGGACACAATTATAAGAGGAACTTTACCTAACAAATGCAATCAGTGTAGCCTAATTCTTTGTGCCCTCAATGAACCTGAAACAATAAAAATAAAAAGAAGAAATTATTCCATAACATTGAGAAGGGGGAAATCCTAAGTCATTCTACAAAGCTAATATCACCTTGATACCAAAGCCAGGGTACACAACCTGTGTGACAAATAAAACAAAAAACCTGATACACAACCACAGTGACAAATAAAACAAAAAACCCATAAACCAAGACCCCTTATGAATATACATGCAAAAATCCTCAACAAAATATCAACCTAATCCAACAGCATATCAAAAAGATAATTCACCATGACCATGTAGGCTTGGTCCTAGAGATGCAAAGATGGCTCAGCATATATAAATCAATAAATGTGATTCACTTCATAAAGAGAAGCAAAACCAAAGATCATATGATTATCTCAACAGATATAGAAAAGGCATTCATCAAAATCCAGCACTTTTCAAGATAAGAACCCTCAACTGGGCCTAGCAGGAACATATCTCAAAATTATAAAAGCCATATATGACAAAACCAACATCCTACTGAATGGGGAAAAAACTGAAAGCATTCCCACCAGGAACCAGAACAAAGCAGGATGCCCACTGTCACCACTGTTGGTCATCAGTGTACTGGAAGTCCTAGCCAGAGTAATCAAGGAAGAGAAAGAAATAATGGGTATTCAAATCAGGAAAGAGAAGGTCAAAGTATTGCTTTTCCTTGATGATAAGATCTTGTATCAAGGAGTCCCAAGGACCCCACCAAAAGACTCCTAGAATTGATCTGCAAGATCTCAAGTTACAAAGTCAGTGTACATAAATCATTAGCATTTCTGTCTACTGATACAGTCAAGCGGAGAGTCAAATCAAAGACCCAGTACCATTTACAGTAACCACAAAGAAAATAAAATACCAAAGAATATACTTAACCAAGGTCGTGAAAGGTCTTTTCAAGGAGCACTTGAAAAGTGCTTTTCTTTCAAGGAAAGAAATTGCAGATGGCACAAACAAATGAAGAAATGTATTATGCCTATCAATTGATAGAATCAACATTGTTAAAGGGTTCATACTGCACAACATATTTTACAGATTCAGTGCAATCCCCATCAAAATGTCAATGTCATATTTCACAGATCTAGAAAAAATAATTCTATACTTTACTTGGAACCAAGAAAGAGCCTGAATAGCTGAAACAATCTTAAGCTAAAACAAGTCTGGAAGCATCACATTACTAGACTTCAAATTATACTACAGGCTTTAGTAACCTAAACTGCATGATATTGACACAAAAATAGAGACAAAGTCCAAAGGATCAGAACAGAGAACCCAGATCAAACCACCTGCCTACAACCAACTGATCTTTGACAAGCAGATGACAACATACACTAGGGAAAGGACGCCTTACTCAATAAATGGTGCTGGGAAAATTTCATAGCTACATGCAGAAGCTACATTACCTTTTACAAAATTTAATTGAAGATGGGTAAAAGATGTAAAGGTGTGAAACTAAAAAATTCTAGAAGAAAATGTAGGAAAAACTCTTCTAGAGGTCAAACTAGGCAAGGACTTCATGACTGCCCAAAGGCAATTATAGCAATGACAAAATAAACGAATAATAGTGGATTAAGGAATAAAGGAATAAATTAAAAGGATTCTGCACAGAAAAGAATCAACAGAGTAAATAACCTACAGAATGGGAGGAAATGTGTGCACACTATTCATTAAAGGGCTAATATCGACACTCTACAAATGAAGAATGAGGTACCCCATTAATAAGCAGGCAAAAGACATGAACAGAAGTTTTTCAATAGAAGGGGTAGACAAATGGCTAATAACTTGAAAAAATATTGAAGGACAGTAATTATTAGAGAAATGCAAATAAAAACCACAATGAGACATCACCTTGCTCTTATCAGAATTATTAAAAAGTCCAAAAGCAGTAGATGGTAGTGTGGATGCAGAGAGAAAGGAATGTTCATACACTGTTGGTAGGACTGCAAATTCGTACAACCTCTGTGGAAAGCAGTATGGAATTCCTCAAGGTAATTTAGACTTACCATTCTACCCAGCAATCCCACTACCAGGTGTCTACCCAAAGGAAAATAAGTCATTTTAACAAAAAGACACCTGCACTCCCGTGTTTATTGTATCATAGTTAACAAAGATGTGGAATCGCCTAAATACTCATTAATTCATGAGTGGATTAACAAAATGTGATATTTACATATACCGTGGAATACTATGCAGCTATCAAAAGGAATGAATTTGTGTCTTTTGCAGCAATCTGGAACTGGAGGCTCTTATCCTAAGTGAAGTATATAGGAATGGAAGAACAAACATCAAGTGAACTCTCTAATCAATGGGCACATGAGGGCAGAGAGAAGTGAAAGTCATTGGAAGTCAAGAAAAGGGTGGGGGATGACAGTGGGGTCACAACCTATCTAATAGGTACAATGAACACTATTTGGGTGATGGATACTCTAATAGCCCTGACTTAAGCATTATAAAAGCTATCCATGTTTTTTTTTTTTTTTTTTTTAAAAAAACTCCTTAATATTTAATGTAAAAAACCCCAAGGCCCTTTAAGAAAGACTGTGATATGGGAACAGTTGACATTATATATAATGCTAGTTAACAAAAGAGAGTATAACTTTTGATATACTGTAAGTTGTATCCTAAGATATATTAAATGATGGATTGTAAGCAATGCTGGTTTTGTTTGCCAAACTTTGTTTCTTAAACCTTCTATGATTCTTTTAACACTTTTAAAATATATCACATATTATTACTAATAATACATTTATTAAGAGGCACAGAAATGTGCAAATTAACTTATAATTGTTAAAGTAAATGTTTCTAACTTTCTACAAAAAAATTTTCTTCTTGTTCTTTGACCAAGTTTACAATCTGTAAGATTGCTAAGGCTTTAGATAGTGAACATTTTTTTCTTGTATTTAAGGAAATATTTATCATTAAACATGAATTTAAAACCTATACTGTAACCATTATCTTAGAAGTGGTAATTTCTGGCTTGGCGCCTGTGGCTCAAGTGGCTAAGGCGCCAGCCACATACGACTAAGGTGGTGGGTTTGAATCCAGCCTGGCCCGCCAAATAACAATGATGCCTGCAACCAAAAAATAGCCGTTGTGGTGGGTGCCTGTGGTCCCAGCTACTTGGGAGGCTGAGGCAGGAGACTCACTTGAGCCCAGGAGTTGGAGGTTGCTGTGAGCTGTGATGCCACAGCACTCTACCCAGGGGGACAGCTTGAGGCTCTGTCTCAAAAAAAAAAAAAAAAAAAAAAAAGAAGTAATTTCTGTTCTTCAGAAAGGGAAGGACTGTTTAGCCCTGGTACCTGTGTTATGTCGCCTGGTTATTTGGTTTTGGACAACTTCTATTCATCTCTTTTAATTACTTTTCAGTTTCTCTCCCACCCTTTCTTTCCCCCTTCAAGTGTGAGTTTTAGTTTAACATGTTGCCACAATAGAAAAAAAAATTTTTTCCTTAGGGTTATGGGGTTTTATTTGGTCAAGATAATCAAGAGATTTGTGGTTTTGTTTTTTTGAGACAAAGGCTTACTTTGTCACCCTCAGTAGAGTGCTGTGGCATCACAGCTTACAGCAACCTCCAACTACTGGGCTTAGGTGATTCTCTTGCCTCAGCCTCCCAAGTAGCTGGGACTACAGGCACCTGCCACAACACCCGGCTATTTTTTGTTGCAGTTATGCCGGGGCTGGCATTTGAACCTGCCACCCTTGGTATATGGGGCCAGCACCCTACCCACTGAGCCATGAGCCACAGCCACCACCCTAAGATAGTCCAGAGATTCGTGTGCTATACATGTATATGCCACACAGGCTCCTAATAAGCCCCACGCTCAAAACTAGCATAAGTTAAATACAACTCCCATGGCAGTTAATATGTTAAAATATTACTCCCAACTTGTAAATCTGACTGCATATTTCTTAGGGAATTGGATAGACTTTCAAAAATAGTTATATACCAAAATACTGGTATTTCAAAGAATAAAACTCTTAGTATTAAAGTAAGCACTCTCAGAATTCTTCTTTAATTTGGTACAGATGTCCAATAACCTAAATCCCTGAACTTGGTTGTATTCTAACTTCCTCTGTCACATCATCCAGTGGACCTTATTTGGAAAGCTCATAGCCAACACCGTCTGGTGAATGAGTCAGTGGACGCCAGGCACACAACCTTCTCTTGACATCAGTGAAACCCTCTCCCCTCCGCCTATACTTTTTCCTCCTGTATTTGGCCCAGTGAACTCAGTTTTTCCATATCCACGTTTTGATCATGTCTTGCCCTCACGTTTACTACTCGCAGGTGCACATGCACATTTGCATGTGAATTGTTAAATCTTATTCCACCTTACAGATGGACAGGTTTCATCTATAGACCTTAGGTTGAATATTTCTGTTTAAAGCTATTATGATACCTTACGAAGTTATGATGGGTGCTTACCACGTGGCAGGCATTGTGCCAAACGTAGTAATGTCTGCAAAAATAGAAGTCTTGTACATTTTTTTTGCGGTTTTGTATCAGTTTAAATTTTCCCACATGTAGATTTTTTTTTTTTTTTGGTCACTAGCATTCATTTATGGATGCTAATCTGTCTAGTTTGAGAGTTGACTGTACATACAAATATATATATATATATATTTTTTTTTTTTTAGACGGAGCCTCAAGCTATCCCCCTGGGTAGAGTGCCATGGCATCACAGCTCACAGCAACCTCCAACTCCTGGGCTCAAGCGAGTCTCCTGCCTCAGCCTCCCAAGTAGCTGGGACCACAGGCGCCCCCCACAACGCCCGGCCATTTTTTTGGTTGCAGCCATTATTGTTGTTTGGCGGGCCTGGGTTGGATTCGAACCCGCCACCTTAGGTGTATGTGGCTGACGCCTTAGCCGCTTGAGCCACAGGCGCCGAGCCCTGTACATACAAATATAAAAATGTTAAGTATTTTACAACTTCCTTGGCTTACATTTAGTTTTGGTTGCTAAACTATTTCTAGGTTCTGAGCTAGAATGAAATTTCATATTTACTTCAAATATAGCCACAAAGAATCAGAAGATATATTACTATTGGGTTCCTTCTGCTTTTTTTCCTTTCAAACACTCAAAAAATAAGACATGATTCAAATGACTAGACTTGTCTGTAGGAGTTTATTTTACAGCCCAATCTTTGAGCTTCTGGATCCTATTCTGTAGAAATACATACATAGCATATTCACTGATAATAGACATAATTCTGTTTAGTCTGTCAGTGGTTTCTTTTTGTTGTTTAGGATAGTATTTGATGGTATGGATGTACTATAGCTTGTTTTTCTATTCACTCATTAAATATTAGTTAAATTGCTTCTAGTTTGGTGTCATTATGCATACAACATTCAAGTACAGGTTTTTGTGCGAGCACTAGATTTTTTTTTTTTTTTTGCAGTTTTTGGCCGGCGCTGGGTTTGAACCCGCCACCTTTGGCATATGAGGCTGGTGCCCTACTCCTTCGAGCCACAGGCGCCGCCCACAGGAGCACCAGATTTTTATTTCTTTTGTGTACGCCCCATGGAGAGATAGCTGAATCATTAAGCATATATTTAATGAGAAACTCCCAGCCCATTTTTCAGAGTAGTTATACTATTTTACACTCCACCAACAATGCATAAGAGTTTTATTTACTTTGCCCACTCACCAGCACTGTTTTGCAATTATTTATGTTAGCCATTCTGTCTAACGTGTCGTGGTATCTCATTTTGTTCTTAATCTACATTCCCCTCATGACGTTTGATGTTGAAAAATGTGCTTATTTGCCCTCTGTATCGCCTCCTTTAGATAATTGTTTAAGTCCTTGGCTGATTTTTAAATTGGATTGTTTTCTCACTGTTGAATTTTTAGAGTTCTTTCCATACTCTGGATACAAGTTCTTTGTCTGATAGATGATTTGCAAACATTTTCTCCTAGACTTTGCCTTTTTTAAAAATTCTCTTCTGTATTTATAGAGCAAAAGTTTTGATTTTGGTAAAATTCAGTTTATTAACCTTTGTGTGTGTGTATTGTGCTTTGGTGTCTTGTCTAAGAACGTGTAGCCAAAACCAAGATTGTGAAAATATTCTATTGTTAAGTTTTACAGCTTTTCATTTTGTATTTAGGTGTATTATTTATTTTGAGGTAACTTTTTAAATAGATATAAGTCCTATCTAGATTCATTTTTAGCATATGAATGTCCAATTCTAGTATAATTTGTTGAAAATACTATCCATCCTCTAATAAATTGCTTCTGAGAGGTTGTCAAAAATTAGTTGTCCGTGTCTGTATGGCTCCATGTCTAGACTCTGTGTTTCCTTCCATTGATCTATACACTTGTCAGTCCAAACTGTATTGATTATTTTAGCTTTAAAGTGAGTCTTGAAATCAAGTGGTATCAGTCCCATAGCTTGTTCTCCTTTCTCAGAATTTAGCCTGACTGCATATTTTAGTATCACCTTGTTTATTTCTACAACAATCCTACTGAGGTTTTGGCTGGAATTGTGTGAAATGTGTAGACGAATTTGCAAGGAATCTTTTACTGCCTTGAGCCTTTGAATCCATGAGCTTGATGTGCCACCACCCGCACCCCCCATTTAGTTAGATCTTCCTTGATTTCTTCCATCCTTGTTACACAGTTTTAAGAATATAGATGCTGTATACATGTGGATGATGTGGATGGAGTTATGATCAAGGATTTATTGTTTTTTAAAAAATTGTTCCTTGCTATTAGACAGAAATACTTTTAGTTTTTTACTCAAGAAAGAAGAAGTGTATCTTCCCTTCATGTATTTGGAGACTCTTTTCCTTGATCCTGACCTGGAAGTGTTCTTCTTGTGCTCTCTGAGTCTGGGGCTGCCCCAAGTCTGGGCGAGGGTATACTGGAGAAAGAAATCGGGTGTGTCAGCTGCTCTAACTCAGGTGCTCCACTGTGCTTTTGTACCTCAAATGGCTGCTTCATGTATTTTTTCTGGATTTTATAGCTGTGTTCTGTTGGAGAGAGAAGGTAGAGGGAGGTTATCCCTTTTAACTGAAATTGGAACCAAGACCAGTCTCGCTTGCCGTGACTGAAACTAAGTAATTTTTAAAACCTTTACAATTTGGGCTGCTGTTGGCGGGCAGTCTCCCTCACCATCTCAGTGTTCTTCCCTCATCCAGTCTCTGTCAGGACATTATTACTCTTTCCCAGCTCTGAATACCCAGCTCTGTTTATAGTCTTAAAAGTATTTATTAGGGAAAAATATAACATTTTTTGGCTTGAGTAGTTGTAATTGAGTATGTGATATCCGAGTAATGTGTGTTTTTTTTTTTTTCTAGAGACAGAGTCTCACTTTATTACTTTATTGCCCTCAGTAGAGTGCTGTAGTGTTACACCTCACAGCAACCTCCAACTCCTGGGCTTAGGTGATTCTCTTGCCTCAGCCTCCCGAGTAGCTGGGACTACAGGTGCCCACCACGACACCCAGCTATTTTTTTGTTGTTGTTGCAGTTTGGCTAAGGCTGGGTTCGAACCTGCCACCCTCGGTATATGGGGTCAGTGCCCTACCCACTGAGCCACAGGTGCCACCCAATATATCAGAGTAATGTTTATGACAATTTTTTCTTAAGTCATGATGTAGCTGAATAACCAGTTTTGAGTTATTTAAAATTGTTTCTGCTGGCAGTCTTGGCAAACTGCAGAAAGGAGTGGAGAACTGGTGTTTAAGAAACCAGTTTTTGTGTGTGTGAGAAATATGAGGTCACACAATTTACAGATTTTATGTAATAAACAGTGAGATGTAAAGGCAGATTTTTTAAAGAAAGAATATACTCCATTTATACAAGTCTCAGATTTTTTTAAAATTCATTGCTTAAAGACTGATCATTTAACCACAAATTCTGCAGTGAGAGAATTGAAAGCTTTTGTGTTGAAATTAGGGCAAATATATTTTCTTCTAAATGTTTTGGCCACTTATGTGTGTCAGGTTTGTTTCAGATGCATTAAACATACGCCAGTATAACTGTACATTTCTAACCCAATTTCCTATAATAATTGATCCTTTTGAGGCAAGTTTTAATTATGTTCCACCCCCAACATAATAATATAGAGACGGTTATATAGTTTCAGTTCCAATCTTATTTTCTTTCAAACTGGAAATATTTAGTAACATTTGTATCTGCTATTATGTATCCTTTGGGGGGGCGTAAGAAAACAAAATGGTTTTTGTTTGTGATAGAGCAGAGGTGTCTAACCTGTGGCCCGTGGGCCTCATGCTGATTTTGTGAGGATTTGCTTATCCATGATGTCAGATATCACACAAAGTATGCATGGACCTTTTTTATTTTTTGCTAATCATTTAGCATTTGTGTTTTTAATGTGTGGCTAAGATAACTCTTATTCTTCCAGTGTGTGGCAGAGAAAAAACACCCCTGTGATAGACTAAGGGGATACTCAACCTGCTTTCTCTAAAATGAGTAAAAAGTGCTGTGTACTCCCGAGATTTGCTGCTTATTTTTCTTGGAAGGAATATATACAATAGTCCAAATATGTATAATCAGAACTAATTGACTAAACTAGCTGCTGACTATCTCAGGGCTGCCTCATATTGGTGACGTGGAGTCTGATAGGAGGAGTGGGTACCTGGCCACGATAAAGTGAAAGAGCACAGACTTGAGGGTCAGAAAGATCTGAGTTTGAATCTGAAAAACGGTGGCTGCGTTGCTTAATAGCTCTGTGTTTCTTCGGTCTTCCCTTAGGTACAGTTGATTTACCAACTTAATTCACCCAAAACTATGCTTGGCGCATAGTGGCATAATTAGGGAAAAAATGCCTTCATGGTACTGTAGTTAGAGCAAAAGAGTAAGTAGTTTAATAGTAGCAGTTGGCTTTGTGAAAGATCACTTGCCAGTGTTCAACCTTGATGAGAAGCAAGGAAAATGACCTTATTTAACATGGGACTTAGTTTTGGTCTGGAGCACCCAGGTTCACTTTTAGGGGCTGAGATACTGATTTAGCCTACTGGTTTAGGCTAAGATTTGGCAGGGTAGTGTTCTTGCACATATGATTTAGAGGCTCTTTTTTCCCCCATCTACCTTTAATGTTTCTTTTTAATCTGTGAATGCCCAGGTGACACAAGGGTGTTAAGCCCCAGCTCATCTGCATCACATGATAAGGTCTTAGAAGCCCATAGGGTCTCTAAGAGGGTGGAGCTATTGGACTGGTAGGAGAAGTGGCCGAATAAATAGTTTGATAGGCCACGTGATGTTTATGTGGGTGTCTCACTACATGTGCTTGAGAAAACTAATCTCATTATTTGGCTTCTTTGGAGTAGGGGTTCAGTAAGGAGGCAAAAACCACATAGGAGGTTGAACAGGATGCTTAATATAAAGAGTTATTAAATGTGATAAAAGAGTAACTGCACTGTGTAAGGAAACATTATGTGGTATTCTAAGGACGAGGCCAAGTAACCAAAGAAGGATGGACTTGTAGAGGCGTTCAGACTTTGGAGAAGGTATGGTTTAGACCCCTGGAGAAGCTCGCTGATTTAGCCAGGCTGAAGCTGGAGTGCAGGTGGGGCGCAAGCAGTCAGCAACTGGTGGCATGCCTGTGCTGTGGGAGTGTGAGCACTGGAGGGCAGAAGTCCTTCCCAGTGCACTGGATGGTGGGCATGGGGAGATGTGGGTGGTAGGAGGGAGGGTGTGGAAGGAGCCGCTGTTGAGCACCAGAACTTCCAAGCCACAGGCTGCTGTGTGCAGGTACAAGCAGCCGTTTCAAGGGAGTAGAGATAACAGTACAGGCAAGAGGCCTTGAGAGCATTCAGCTTGTGAGAAGCCTCTGGTTTCTATGTCACGAGTAGGACAAAAGGGTATTTCCAGCCCAAAGTAGCACGGTCGTGTCCCTCCAGTGTTCTCTATAAGCAAGCTTAATAGCATGACAACTTGGAAGGAGAGAAGCTCAAGGAAATTCAGTTTATCACAGGGTGTACATTGAAGGGTACATTTGGAGCTAAAAGGCTATATGTTGATAACTCACAGAGCTTCCTTCCATTTAAAAAAGAGAGGGGTTATGCTAGTATGCTGAATTTGAAAACTATCCAAAATGTGAACTCTATACTCACTTAGCGTTGCAGGCAACTTTATCTTCCGATTTGTAAAACTCGTGAGAACTTAAATCATATGGATCAAAGATTGGCAGAACTTTGATCGTGACATCCCTCAAATTTGCTGGAAGCTATTTACATTTCTAGCAGCTGGTCCCAAGTTACTGAGGTTTTCATCGGGTATTTTGAGTTGTAGTGTAAGGGAAGAAGCGTGCAGCTCCATTTCCCCCTCTCCTTTTTCTTTTATTACCCCTTCTCCTGCTTTCCCTTATAGATTTGAGCCAGCAGGGAAGACCAACATTGCTTAGCGTGGTAATGCCTGCATATAAGAAAACTTTCATTATACTGACATTTTTATCTGTAATTAATGACATCATCAAAGTTCCTAGAAGTAATGCCTCATTTTCCTTCCTCATTATCCTTGTGAATAGCATTGACATTTTAAAAATTTCAGGGCAATACCCAATGTGAAATGGTTTCAGTTTTTTTCCATCAGGCATTTTATTAAGACTAAACTTCATTCATTTCTGTTTTTAGGAAGCCAGCAACTCCATCTATTGTCATGAACTATAAAATTTTATGAGAGAACTGCAAAATTTTATAAGAGATCAGTTGCCTAAACAGATTTTTAATGTTTCTATTATAATAAATTTATATTAATAGTACCCTGTTATAAACAACATATATCCATTGTAGAAAGTTAGGCGATATCAATAAGCAATAGTAAGATGAAACATCATTCTCTTATCCAGAGATTATTCCCACTTATGCCCCAAGGTATAGGATTTTAGATCTATTTATTTTTATATGCATTTGTATTTACCAAAACCAAATGCTGGGCTGGCTGCAGGTGGCTCACACCTATAATCCTGGCACTCTGCAAGGCTGAGGCTGCAGGATTACTTGAACCTAGGAGTTTGAGGTTCCTGTGAGCTAGTGGCTGCATGGCCCTCTAGCCTGGGCAACAGAGACTGTCTCAAAAATAGGAAAAAAATACTGTTTTGGTCATGCTAGTTTAGCAGCTAGTTGTTTTCTATTAATGCTCTTTACCTTTGCATGTTGATTCATTTTCACTTTCCATAAGTCCATCTTCACATTATCATATGTACTTAGTCATCCTCATATTGACTAAGTTGTCCCTCAAACATTCACTGGTATGTTGTCCTTATTAGAATCTAATCTGGGACTTTATTTTGCATCTGGTTATGTCCTAGAAAATTTAAGTAGTATCTTTATGATTCTTTTTGAGGAGACCAAGCCAGTTGCCCTACAAAAGATTGTATTTTCTGGATGTTTCCGGTTGCTTCTGTGTGATGCTGTTGGCTTGTTCTTAAACCCTGTAGATGGAAAAATTAGATGTAGGAAATGTAGATTCAAGTTAAATAGTTTTCTGCTAGGACATATTGTAGGTGGTATCATGCCAGCCACAGCATGTCCCCTGGGAGGGGGCCCAGTGTCCAGAGGGGCCAGCATTCATGGGGTATAGTCTCCAGACCTCAGTGTTAGCGCTGCTGAGTCTGATGAGCTTTTGTTTCTTATCATATCACTACATATTGAAGGATCATAATTTTTCAGCCTGATGAGAACTTAAAACATTTCTTTTACAGATTAGTTTTGAGTATGATTGTGAAATAACTATTTTTAAGGAAAATATACATTTTAAAGTTGTCAGTATACTCTGCTTATCAAGGCTTTCTCTAAAACTAGCCACATATTATTTTAGACTTCTTAATGTGGCGTGTTTGGTCCCAGGAAAATAATAAAACATTTTATGTATTGTAGATACATGTTCTGTAAGATTTTTTCTTTTTTAAAGACAACAATTTAAAGACCCTAAGTGGCTGTGATGAAGATGTAGCTTATAATCCTAGAGAGAGTTAATTTAATTGAGAAGTTAATTAATTCATCAGTTTAGCTACTCTGGGGGTAAGAAAAGTTTAGATTTAAATGGTAAGTTTAATATAATTAATAAGTGGAAAGGATTAGTAGTAATGCCATAAAATTTTAAATTGATATTTAGTACATTAAAGTTGAGGAAATTGCATGTTTTCTTATCAAAAAAAATTAATTTTGCCATGTAATGACTCTTCTTCCTCTCACTCTCCCCAGATATATAATATTCCTCTTCTGTCAAAGAATTTTTAGTTGATATCCTTTTAGCTTTGTGAAGTGCTCAAAGTACTGTATTACTCTTTTAAAAACCAGTTCTGTTAGAACGTTATTGTAAAGGGGTAACTTTGAAAGAGACCTTTGGGGTAGTTTCCCTTTTAAAAATAGGCATATTTGGTTGCTTGATCTGTGAAACCAACTTCCCTGGAAGGAAGTGGGCTTAGTGGAGGCTGGTCCTTCTGATAAGCCTTTCTCACAATTCACTTTTGTTTTTATTGGCTCCTGCCCTTGGTGTTCATTTAGAAGGTTTAAAAATTCACTTTGCTTTTCTTAACAATACCGAGTCTTAAACACTAGTACTTGTTGGGTGGGGAGAGGACTTGTAAACCTAACAATGTCTGCTCTTCTGTATAAAAGGCACTCATAGGAAAATGCTAGACAGCCCCAGGGCGAGGGAGTCTACCTCTCTGAGCCTTCAGCCTTTGTGTGGTCGATGAAATTGCCTCGAGAGTCCTGGGGAGTTCTAGTACTCACCCTGCCTAGGTCTTGAGCCCCAGTCAGTCCTGTTCTTTCTCTTTCCCTTCCCTGCCTTGTTCTGGAGCAGGCACCTGACTCAGGCGTGGAGTGTGCCAACTGGTAGAATTTCCTGGGCCCTCGTTGTGCCTAGTAAAGGGTCACTAAAATGTCCGCAATTTAAATATGGATTGTAGAATTCTACAGGGATGCACCTGCCTTTTCCCTCCCCTGACTTTTTTCTCCCCTCTCTTCCTCACTTCATTCTGTTCCCTCCCCACCCCTTCCTGCAGTAACCAGAAATGAACTGTCATTTGTATATTTCTGAAAATGTTTATGAGGACCTTCCCCAGGTAGAAGATACATCCCAACCTCAGGGACATTCTTTTCATCCCATATGCATCGAATGTGGCAAATGTAGTTTTATATCTATGAAGTGATAATTTCAGCCTTACAATAAGACTAATAGTAGGTGCTGCTATCACCAGGACTCACATGAGAGGGCTGCGGCTCCACTTCCACCCCTTCCATTGTGAGGTTTGAGCATTTCTTTTAACAGAGAGAGCTCTGCTGTCATCTTCGTGTTCCTTCTGGCTCTACTAAGTATATCTGACATTCTGCTTAAAGTAGAAAACCACATGAGTTGGTGGTGGTGGGAGGGGTCCTACAAACTTTCTATAATATGAAATGAATATGGTATGAATTTGTAATTAAGAATTGCTTTTCTGGCTTGGTTCCCATGGCACAGAGGTTACAGCGCCAGCCACATACACCATAGCTGGCAGGTTCAAACCTGGCCTGGGCCAGCCGAACAGCAATGACAACTGCGAACAAAAAGTAGCCGGGCGTTGTGTCAGGTGCCTGTAGTCCCAGCTACTTGGGAGGCTGAGGCAAGAGAATCACTTTAATCCCAAGAGTTTGAGGTAGCTGTGAACTGTGATGCTATGGCACTCTACCGAGGGCAACAACTTGAGACTCTGTCTCAAAAAAAAACCAAAAAAAAACAAAAAAAACAAAACAGAATTGCTTTTCTAATAAGTGATCCTTACAATTTCCATACTTTGTAATGGGTTATGGAGCAATATTCTTATGGTCTTATCAGTCTGCTGTAAAACAGGTGTTTGTGCTTGGTTTGGAATTGTTGAACCATTCCTCATACAAATGTCTTTCTCATTCTATGACATATAAAGGTGATTCCCTGCCCCCATTTTATTCCTTGTCCTTTGTAGATGTGTTAAAAGAAATTTCACATAGAACTGAACATGGAAACTGTACCAACAGGTTTCTCAGAGTAGGACATGTTTTCATTTCCCTGGTGATTTCCATCATTTGGCTTACTGAAGATAGGAGTAAGATCTCAGGTAAGAATGTAGATAAATTAGGTCAAAACATTATCATAATCAAATTGATTATCAAAACATTATCATAAACAAATCTCTTCTTTGTTTTCTCCCAGCATTTTTTTCAGCAAAGTAAAATGTGTCAAAATGATGTGAAAATACTTGAAATTCAGTTTTGCTAAAGAACTGAATTTATCAAAAAAAAGAACTAAATTTATCAATTTTGTAAAAGGTTTGGTTTTGCTAGTGTTGCAAATCTAAGATGGTATGAACTCCCCTCTTTTAAAAAAACATTTTTAAAGAAAAGGCTGAAATATTTTAGAAGTAAGTTTATAAACCTCTGTCATGTAGCAGAGTTTTGTTCCAGCAAAAAAAAAAAAAAGTTCCCATTTATTTTTACAATTTAAATAGTGTAGAAGTTAGACCTGCCTTCCCCCTAATAAACTGGGTTTCTTGAAGTTCTGAAACATATTTTGAGAAGATCTGGCCCATAAGGGTAAATATAAGCGTTTCTGCCTCTCAATAGAATTCTAGAGACGGATTATCTCAAGACTGTTCTGAAAGTTAAGAAGAAGAAGATAAGTCTGTGGTTCTTTTCTTTCCCAGGCTGGGTAGAGATCCCTGATAGGAAGCTGAATGGAGTTTTAGGGTAGGAATGTTTATTGGTAGAAACTGTAGGGTGTGTCTTCTAATGGAATGTTCACTCCAAGGAGAGATTCCAGAAGACAGTGGGCCGAGGAATGGAATTAATCCTAGGGTGGAGCGAAGTGGGCCATTTAATCATCCTGCATATTGATTTCAGGACAAATGTGTTTGAGGGGCAGTGTCTCCAGCAGCGAAAGGCTATGGGTATATGTTCTAAGTGTTCTCTCTAGATACAAAGCATAAGTAACAACTGATTTTACAACACAGGTATTCAAATAATGCTAGAAGTTTTATTGAGCCAAAAAACGGTCAGGTGTCTTAAAGAAGGAAAAATGTTTTTTTTTCTCTCATGACATATAATGCTCAAGGCACTTTACATAAGTAATTTAATATAAACACTATTTGACTGGTACAGCTCAATTAGAAAGTTGAGGAAACTGAAGCTTGCGGGTTAAGAGATTTGCTCAAGGTGATGGTAGTGAGTAATGGAGTCTGAATGTGGCCCTAGGTCTGTTGATCTTGGGCTATTTGTTTCTTTATAGCGAACCTATTGTGAAAAATTGGTCATTTCTAATTATGGAATAGCCAAAGCTCAAATTTCATTTTTTTTTTTTTAGGAGCCAGTGAGATTTGGCTCGAGAAGTATATCTACTCCTTACTTAAAGCTTCTCTTTTGTGTTTATTGAAAGAGGCTGTTGGTTAAAAAATTAGAATAATTAAACACTCATGTGATCTGCTTTGATATGATAAATGTGTATTATCAGTCATTTCTGATAATGAGAAATGGTGGTGTCTGTGTGTAGGAAGCTAGCAGTTTCTTTTTTAAGGGTAGAATTAACATTTTATTATCATTATAATCAGATGGCAGTTGAGTATACAAGCTCCGTACTTAATTTTTTGTAAATAAGAAAATTACAATTTTTAAATAGCCAAAGGCCAGTTATGTTTTCAGAAAATATGATTAAAGTAATTCATTAATGATGGTGTCAAGCTTTCCCTTATTAGCTCCAGAAAATCCACCCACCTTTTGTCCCTTTTTAAAAAACTAGACAGTTGGCATGCATTTGACTTCACACTCTGAAGCACCATCCTCACGTTACCACATCCACTTCAAGGAGCGCCACATGGGAATACTTTTTAGAGAGGGAATGAAAGAAAGGCTTGGTCATTTTGCAAGGCCCACACCATGAGAAGTGTGAGAAGTCAGCTACTACAGGTTTCTCTCCAGCAGCTTCCAAGGCCTCCTTAAAAGCAAACTTGTTCTCCATCTGCTTCACCATCTTAGCTGTTGGGGGTCTCACGAGGGACCCTAAGAACCTGTGGAAGTGATTCCAAGGAGCCTAATGGAGCTTCCAGATGCTAGCTGTTTTAAACAGAAAATAATTTAATGCAGGGAATTTGATGCTTATAAGAAGGTTGGCAGTTTGGAGCAGCAGGGCTGGGGCTGGGCCTGCAAGTCTCAGGACACCCTTCATCTGGCCTGCTAGAGGCACTGCTACCCGCTGCCACCGTCAGGAAGTTGGAGAAGCTGCCTCTGGAGCATGGTTGTGATCCAGGAGTCACAAAGACATCACCACAAATGGTGGCTCAGAAGCCACCTTGTCCATATTGGAATTATCTGAGAAAAAAAAAATGAGTGTCCCAAACTTTACATTTTTATAACCATGAAATTTGTGACTGGACAATGGATTGCTACTACAGCAGCAAAACCCTGTGACTTTGCTTAACTCACTTTTACTCAGTCTCATGCCTGCATGTCTAATGAGCAGGGCCCTTTGCATCCGTAGTCTGGGAGAGACATGTTCAGTGCTTTGGCCTTGGTCATGTAGGCAGGCATACCTGATGGAAGTTGGTATGGAGGTTACTTCCTATACTATTGAAAAAAAAAATCACATCAATGGGGATGAGGCCTTGATCTGTTTCCAGGGCCACATTTTCTGACTTCTCATTAAAATGTCACCTTTGGTCTTTCTGGTCGTGTGTCTTGTGGACAATTTTTCAACTTTTCAATGTTTCATATAGGTAGATGTATAGGTGATAATTTTTTTTAAGCCATGCAATAGCTTCTCTAATAAAGGACTTTCTCAGTGAATATATACATTTAAAATAACTGTTTGATTAATATATGTCATTAAAGATTTTTGAGAAGATGGATATTATAATGGGGGGAGCACCGCTAGAGCTAAGCTCTAGCTCTCAATCCTATACTAACAGCAAAAAGTACTACTCTGTTACATCTCCAGGAAAGTATTCTTCAGAGTACTTTTTCAAAGATAGGCTGCAGAGACTCAAGCGTGTGTATAGCATACATAGTTATAGGTATATATTTATATACATCATTTTTCTGAGTGGAAAGTTAACTTAGAATGTGGGTTTTACTGGAACTTTCTGATGGAAGTTGTCCTTTGGAAAGCACATTATAAGATATTTCAAGTTATGCAGAAGTATGCACAAGGAGGAAGTTATTTCTTAAGCTGGAGCTTTATCTTTTAGTATTATTTTTACATTAGGTACCTAAAACGGTTAAAAGTTTAATTGGTTTTGAGGGAGAGGCGGAGAGCCCTCCAAAGCATTTTTCCTTTGATGATCAGGGATGTAATATGTAAACTGTGTTATCTGTTCTGGAGTTCCTTCTGTAGTTTTTCCATTTACTTTCTTATCTTCTTAAAATCTTGTCTATGTAGTGGGCTTCGGATACTAGTGGATAAATTAAGGGAAACCATTGAATAAGAAGACTCTCAGTTGCTATTTAATTTCAAAGAGTATTTATCTTTTTTTTTTTTTTTTGAGACAGAGTCTCATTCTATTGCCCAGACTAGAGTGCCATGGCCTCAGCCTAACTCATAGCAACCTCAAACTCCTGAGCTCAAGCAATCCTTCTGCCTCAGCCTCCAGAATAGCTGGGACTACAGGCACCCACCACAATGCCCAGCTAATTTTTCTGTGTTTAGTAGAGACACAGGGTCTCACTCTTGCTCAGGTTGGTCTTGAACTCCTGAGCTCAAGCAATCCTCCCGTCTCAGCCTTCCGGAGTGCTAGGGTTAGAGTATTTGTCTTTCAACGTTTTTCTTTATACAATAATTCTTGGCTTAACTTGACCAATAGATTTGTAGAAGCTGTGACTTTAAGCAAAATGATGTAATGACAAAACCTGGTTGTCTGTAGGCTAATTGATAAAAAATAAGAGTTAAGTTTCTATAGTATATTTCTGGTCATAAAACATCACTAAACTTCTAAATAAAGACCAACAGGCTTCTAATATTAAACATTGAAATAAATGTGAGCTATACATACACTTAAGAGAAATTAGTGAAAACAAGTGAGGTAACGATTTACCCACCTGCCGCAGGTGTCAGGAGTCTGTACTGGAGGCTGAAGGCAGGAACAAGTCCTGTATTGGCCTTTCCATCGCAGGGCAAACTCACACACCCACACTCACTGGAACTGGCCCCAGGAAGACACACCAATGAACTGAATATGAACATCTTTGGATGTGGGAGGAAACTAAGTCCCCAGGGAAAACCCATGCAGACGTGGGGAGAATAAGCAGACTCCACACAGACAGGGGGGTTCCAGCCAGGAATTGATTTCTTTTCTCATCGATGTTATAACAAAATGATGTTGAATGGACAGCATTGTCTAAGAGCTCACTATATTTACGTTGTTTTCTCCTTCATCTGTTTCTGCTCAATGCATTTGAGTGTAGGGAGAAAAAAAACAAATGGGATGCTAGAAAAACCATCTGGCTGTTTTGGAAGTATTCACGGTTATGTAATCAGTCCAATATGTGTAAAACAGCCATCAACTTAAGGGCAGAAAAGTAAGCTGAGCTTCAGCTGAGAATTACCCCACTGTACTCAATTATTACTTCATTTGAAAATGCCCTTTAAAGGGGATAATTGCATGGAGAATCTCTGCAATTACAATCTAGGTTTCCATGTAAGAAATAGGCTTGCTGATTATAGGTTTTCAGGTAGAGAATTAAGTAGTTATTAAATCTTATATTCTCACCTATTCTAAATCTGATAGAAATAATATCAATGCTAAAAATAGGCTTTTGAGAGTTAATGGATTAGTTAAGTATTCAACTGTGCCCTCCGATTCCCTGCTGCATGCCAAATACAACTTGAACTTCACACTTTACTTCCCCACATTATTCTTATTCTCAGGAACATTGTATTTTCTTAGAGCAGTGGTTCTCAACCTTCCTAATGCCATGACCCTTTAATACAGTTCCTGTGGGTCGCAACCCACAGATGGAGAACCGTTGCCTTAGAAGTTGT
>NW_003852485.1:3858238-3868003 GCF_000181295.1 Otolemur garnettii | reverse complement strand
ACAGCTCACAGCAACCTCCAACTCCTGGGCTCAAGTGAGTCTCCTGCCTCAGCCTCCCAAGTAGCTGGGACCACAGGCACCCGCCACCCGCCACAACGCCCGGCTATTTTTTGGTTGCAGCCATCATTGTTGTTTTTGGCAGCCGGACTGGATTCGAACCTGCCACCTTAGGTGTATGTGGCTGGCACCTTAGCCACTTGAGCCACAGGCGCTGAGCCTATTTCTATGTTTTGTCTAAATTCCGGGGCTGTCTTCAGCTGACAACCTGAAGGGTTGTCTCTGGAGGGAGAAGGAGGTCCTCTGCGTGTATAATGGAATTTTTATAACCTCTATGGGAGTTTTTTTATTACCACCTTCTAGATTAAAAAAATATAAAAGGTTGAGCTTGAACCCAGGCCTTCTGATGTATGGTAGTACAATGGATGTAGCAGTTTTGAATTTCACATATGTGCATCAGACTTTCTTAGAGAAGAAACGCTCTCTTCCTTTGTCAAATGAGACTTCTGCCTTCCGTCTGTACTAGCTTTAAGCTAGTAGCTAAAGCAATTGCAATGGCCACAGTAATGCCAGCTTCTAGTTGGTTTAGGCTTGGGTTACTGCCAGTCATAATAGTAAGGTGGTAAGATCTGGCTACTAAGTTTAGCCATTAGTGCCTACTTTGGGGGGTAGGTTATGGGAATCAATTCCATTTAGTCACCTGGACTGCCAAACTGCAAGAAATATGAAATGGGTACCAGGGAAGCAACAGGCAAATGTCTGTTATAGGACCTGATGTTTTTATTCAATATTTCACACATTTTCAAAATTCAGTAGGCCCGTTTGTTTGTTTTGTTTTTGAGAAGGAGTCTGGTTGTGTTGCTCAGGCTACAGTATAGTGGCATCATCATAGCTCCCTGCAACCTCAAACTCCTGGGCTCAAGTGATATTCCTACTTTAGCCTCTGGGTTGCTGGGACTACAGGCCCACACCAGCACACCTGGAAAAATTTTCTTTTCTTTTTTTTTGTAGATAATGAGGTCTTGGTCTTACTTAGGCTGGTCCTGAACTCCTGACTTCAATGATCTTCCTGCCTTGGCCTCCCAGAGCGCTAAGATTATAGGGATGAGCCATTGTGCCAGGCTTCCAATTCTAATAATTTCTTTCAGGTTTCATTATAGAAATTCAGAAAGCCAACTCAGAAGATATTATGAAATCAATAATGCAACAGTTTTGAAGAAGCCTTTACTGTCTTCAGAAGCCTTCTGTGAGCTTGGGAAAGGTATTATTATAGTAATTATAAGTTGGAGTTTTAAGAGCTGTATAAGCTGGAAGATCAAACATGAAAAGTAATTGGGGATATAGGTGAAAGATTAACTCTGGTGACTTACCAAATAGTGGTAGGAGGCATGTCAATGAGGCTAGTGGTTTTATTTGAGGACTTAAGGGCACAGGCAGGAAGGGGCTTCAGGAATGGAAAAGGTATATTATCAGTGCAATATTTGATGAGTTACCCTGTCAGTACACTGGATAGTTTGGTATTTTTGATGTGGAGATGTTTCAGGCACTGACAAGGTCCCTGTGGTAATGGACTACAGGCATGAAGAGGCCAGTGAATTAGGTTGGGTATTGAATGGACCTCAGTATGATCACTGAAATTGACAGAACATGACAGGAATAAGGACGGACATGTTTACATTGAGCAAACTGTCAAACTCCTTATGTCTGTAGAGGGCAACTGGGAGTTAAGTGATTTAATGTAGATAAAGTGGCATTATACCTAGATGCCAAGACCCTTGGAGGAGGGTGGTTATTCATGAACTAGAAGCATACATTAGCTCAGAAGTTGCAGGAGGCATTCAGGAGAATGCTGACTTTTCTCCCTTCCCTGCCTTGCAGAGGCTGAGGGAGAATGCACCAATTCCATCTGATGCCACACGATGGAGATGGCAGAATCAAGGAAAAGGCAAAACACATAAGGCCAGCAAGCAGAGGAGGTCTTTAGGGGAGACATTAGGAATGGCGTAGCACACTTTGGGAATTTGACAGCTGTTTCTGAAGTACAGTGGAAATCATTGGAAAGGGGTGTGAGTAGGGAAAGTGCCACGCTGGGAAAGTGGCCCGTGAAGCCCCTCTGGGCAGTGATCCTGGATCTGGGGCCCGCGGGAGGCTGCTGGGGGGTGAAGACTACATTTAGGTTCCCTGTGGTGCTATTCCAGACTTTATTATTTTTACTGTTACCACTGACTGTTGCTTGCGCTCCTCCTCCTGGACCTCCCTTGGAAGTGAGCTTCTTGCTGTTCTCCAAGCCATGCACTACTCACTGGCCTCTGCTCATACATCCAGGTTGTTTTTTTAAGTATGACTATCTCTCTCAGTCTATAAAGCATCTAAAGCCAATTTACCATAAAACCATGTCAGCCACCTCCTCTAGACGCACCTCCAACCCTCTGCCCAGTCGTTTGGTGTGCCTTTTACGATGCCTTGTTATTTTGTACATATTTGTAGTAGGAATTGCTGTGCCTTTTAAGATGCCTTGTTATTCTGTATGTATTTGTAGCAGGACTGCATATGTTAGTTTTAAGTGCTATCTGCTAGGGTGCCTTATTCTTTACCTGTGAAAATAACTTATGGAATATGGGCAGTCAAAAGGGACTCTAGTCATAGTATAAGAAAAGCACTTTATATTTGTGGACTTTCAGTTGACCCACGTATAAAAATGTTAATTCATTTCTTCTTGTCAACTTTGTTAAGTAGAATTATTTTTATAATTAGAAAAGCTGTAAATTGACATGTTATTCATCTGAAAAATTAGATTTACTATCTTTTTTTAAATGTCAGGGCTTCATTTCTTTTCTTTTTTTTTTCTTAGACAGGGAGTCTCACTTTATCGCCTTTGGTAGAGTGCCATGGAGTCACACAGCGATCTCCAACTTTGGGCTTAGGCGATTGAATCTCTTGCCTCAGCCTCCCGAGTAGCTGGGACTACAGGCACCTGCCACAATGCCCAGCTATTTTATTTTTTGCAGGGGCCGGGTTTGAACCCACCACCCTCGGTATATGGGGCCGGTGCCCTACCCACTGGGCCATAGGCGCCACCCTCTTTTCTTTTTTAAAACAGAATGTATTTATTGGGACAGTTTCCCATTTGTTCAAGCAGGGTCCTTCCAGTGCTGCTTCCATCTGAAGGAACATCCTCCCTAAGCCTTGCTTTGCCTCTTGTAGGCTGGCCGAGGACAGGAGAGCAACTAACACACAAAGCTAGGATCTGTGCATGGCTAAGCACCCTGCCGATTTTACAGTATCCTGTAAAGAGCATTTTGCCTTCGTGAAGTAGGATCCGGCTCTGTGTCAGGCAGGCACTTCTTGTATTTCCTCTTCTTTTCTGCAGAGGGATAGAGGAGAGCCCCTTTGTGAGAGGCATGTTCTTGTATGGAGGCCGGCACGGCCGGAAAACATATTTCAATTTCTTAATTAACTTCAGCTATCAGTTTTGTAGCTTTCTGGTAAGGAGAGAAATCCCCTTTTGGGGAGAGGAGGGTTTCCTGTAGTTATTCCTTGAGTATCAGAGGAGGATCATCTATCGCCCACGTCCCTGAATCAGCTTCCTATTTTCTTCCTTGATGATAAGCCTCCTGCATCTTTTTTTTAATTTCCTTTCTTGGCTAAAAACACCACTGAAAACCCCCAGTAAGCAGAAAGAATAGTTAGATAATGACTGGAATATCTGTACAAGGTTTATTTATGTTTCCATAGCAACTACATAGTCACATTGCCTCTCACTTTTGGAACTCCTAGCCCAGATAAAAACGTTGGATGTAACTTTCTGAATTTAACCCCTGTGGGAAGGGAAGTTATAGCTCTGCCCCCTGTCTCATTATAAAGGGTTTTGTTTGTTTGTTTGTTTTGAGACGAGTCTCACTTTGTCACCTTGGGTAGGGTGTGGTGGTATCATAGCTCACAGCAACCTCAACCTCTTGGTTTCAAGAGATCCTCTTGCTTCAGCCACCCAAGTAGCTGGAACTGTAGGCACACTACAGTGCCTGGCTAATTTTGAAGACTGGGTATCACTCTTGATCAGGCTGGTCTGGAACTCCTGAGCTCAAGCAATCCACCCACCTCGGCCTCCCAGACTGGTGGGATTACAGGCGTGAGCCACTGTGTCCAGCTTATGAAGGGTTTTGCCAATTGTTTTTCTGGTAAGAAAAGTAAAACCAAACAAAATCCAACTCTTTAAATCTTTGACTACTACTGATACAGGATTCCCCCATTTAGGGGTGGGCAAGGACACTCCCTCCCCCCCTCCCCCGGCCATTCTCTAGGCCCAGGTGAGCTCAGAAATCAGACCCCCATCTCTAAGCACAAACAGGCTGCCCTTTCCGGCCACACCCTCTGGGTTCTAGCAAGGTCGTCAACAGAGGAGCCTGAAAAGTTTTGGGTGGTTCCACCTTGAGCAGAGAGCACACACCCTAATCCCTTCCCTGAGACAAAAACTGCAAAGACCTAATAACAACCTTGCTATAGTGGAGGGACTGCACTCATTCATTTCGTTAATACACTCATTAACTTTGAAAAGGTGTTTTTTCCATTTACCAAGTCCTGGCCAAAATGTAATTCTCCAGACTATATTCCCCTAGACAAAGGATCCAGGTGGAGATTTCTGACTTGGGTCTTCCCCTTAGCCAGAAGCTCTGGTGCTTTTCCACTCTTTCTGTGTTCTTTTCTGTTAATAAAATCCTGTTTTACCACTGATCTGTGGTTTGTGGGTTCATTCTTCAAATCCCCAAGACCAAGGACCTATTGAAGAAAGAAATTCCGGTAATACTACTATTCATTCATGGGGTTATCTGGACGTTTCTTGTGAAGAAGTACCCTGTGTCTTAGTCCATTTGTGCTGCCATTGAGAGAATACCACAACCTGGGTGATTTATAAGGAATTGAAATTTACTTTTGCATAGGTTAGGGAGCTGAGAAATCCAAGATCAAGACACTGCTCTCTGGCAAAACGTCCCTCCTGCTGTGTGCTTACATGGTGAAGGCTAGAGGGCAGGAGAGCAAACTTGCAGCCTCAAATCCTTTTTATAATGGCATTAATCAATTTATGAGGATGGGGCCTCATGACCTAAAAACCTCCCACTAGGCCTCACCTCCCAACACTGTTCCATTGGGAATAGTTTCCAGTACCTGAATTTTGGGGGGAGAGGAACACATTCAAGCCATAGCACTTTTACTTTCTATGCATAGTCATCATTTAAAAAATAATTTATTGACACTAGTACAAGCAGTCCCCAAATTGCGAATATCTGACTTACATAATTCACACTTAGAAATGGAGCCCATTACAGTGAGTGCTGACTCTCATTTATGAAAGGAGGCTGTTACAGGGCAATAGGTCAATGTACCTGCTCCAACTTACAAATTCAGCTTAAGAGTAAACCTACAGAACATACCTCATTCATAACTTGAGGATTGTCTGTACCAAGGAAATCCCAAAATGGCAATTTTTCTCCCCTAAGGGACTCTACAATGTAAGAGAGTAGCTAAATGCATAAGTATCAAATAAAGCTTTTGCACCCTAAATACCCATGAATGGCTTCCACCAAGTGATTAGTGAACAGAGGATGGGGAAGCAAGAGTATGGAAGGAAAGGGGAGAGAGTAGGGATGTCTTTCAGAGGAATTCACATTAGAATTGGCCCTGGCAGGGACAACATGGAATTCACAGAAGCAGCCATGCAAAAGAATGATGAATGTGGATCCAGGGATTTCTGTATAGTTTAACAGTGTGTAAGGAACTTGAAAGATTATGAAATATCCATGAACTATTCCTTAAAGGATCTTATAATTTAGTTAGAGACTAAAAAGTGCAGATACAAAAATAGAAGAATAAGGCGATCTAGGGTTACATATGAAGCAGGTGTTTGAGGGACTTCTGTGTGCTGCATAGTGTGGTCCTGTGGTGCTCTTCTACAGAATCCTAGCTTATTTGAGAATATAAAACACGAATAAATGGAAATTTAGCATTTGATTTGGTTTATAAAATGAATGTGAATGAAGTTAGAGCAAAATTCTGTGAACACGATGAATTGAGGGAAATTACCATGAGAAGAAGAGAGACAGGAAGGCTGAGAAGATGACCTAGGTCCACTTGGACCTGCTGCTTCTCCGGCCTGGACTCAGGTCTCCCTCCCTTCTCCTCATGGCCTAGTTCAGCCCGTCTGCAAAGAGTGTAACAATACCCACTTCCATCAGGAGTGTTTGATGGTTTTAACTTCATTCTTATCTCTTTTTATTTACAATATTAAAATGTGTGAAACTGTTACTGCTAAACCTTGGATGGGATTCAGTGTGCCGAATGGAGGAGGACTTTTTAATGTGTGGCTCTGGTCCGCCCAGGGAGGGCATGTGCTTCACACAGCTCTGATCCTGGACTGCTTTGGTCAGGGCCACAGCCCAGCTATTGAGGGGCGTGCATCCTGTCTTGCTAAAAGACATGGGATTTTGGCATTTATCCTTGGATATATGCAGTGGAAATCCAAAAATAGTCATCATAATCACATACTGAAGGCATAATTTACCTCTTACATAATATTGCAAAAAATTGGAAAGCTAGGCAACCTACTAAACTATTGCGATTACAACATTTTGTATATAACTATTTTATTTTATTTATTTATTTATTTTTTTTTTTGAGATAGAGTCTCACTATGTTGTCCTTGGTAGAGTGCTGTAGCGTCACAGCTTACAGCAATGTCCAACTCTTGGGCTTAAGAGATTCTCTTGGGAGGCGCCTGTGGCTCAAAGGAGTAGGGTGCCGGCCCCATATGCCAGAGGTGGTGGGTTCAAACCCATTCCCGGCCAAAAACTGAAAAAAAATAATAAAAAAAAAGAGATTCTCTTGCCTTAGCCTCTCAAGTAGCTGGAACTGCAGGTGTCTGCCACAATGCCTGGCTATTTTTGTTGCAGTTGTCATTGTTGTTTAGCTGGTCTGGGCCTGGTTTGAACCCACCAGGCTTAGTGTATGTGGCTGGCGCTCCAACCACTGTGCTATGGGCGCCGAGCCTATATAACTATTTTAAATTATCTTGGAAGTGGTAAATTTTTAGGAGATAAAATAATTGTACTTGTAGTGGATTTTCTTGATATTTTGAACACTAACCTTGTGTCAAACATTATTTAATAAGTGATATGTTAACCATACCATTTTTATATTCTAACTATTATGAATTGTAAATCTTTGACCAGAAATCTGCTTGTTATACTTAGTATTAATAGTGGTCTTAAAATAGCTGGCTGTTTTCGCTAACACTGTAAAATACACAACATAAAATTTTGACCATTTTGATGTGCATGATCCAGTAGCATTTTAGTGCACATAGAGTGCTATTTAACCACTGCCACTATCCGGCCCCAGGACATTTTCCTCATCATAAAGGAAATCCCTATCCATCAATCAGTCCCTCTTTCCTTCCCTAGCCCTTGGCAACTACTGTCTATTTTCTGTTTGTTTTTTTAATGAACAATTGATGTCATAGCTTGCAAAATAATAGAAATAAACCGGTTTGATCTTTGTCCTTCAGTTTATAAAGTTTTTCTTTTTTTTTTAAATGTTGCAATTTTTGGCCAGGGCTGGGTTTGAACTTGCCATCTCCGGCATATGGAGCCCTTGCCCTACTCCTTTGAGCCACAGGCGCCGCCCCCAGTTTATAAAGTTAAACGTTACCTGTTTATGTAGCAATTTTCTATTCTGTTCATTAGACTAACTTCCTAGACAAATTAATCTTTATAATTTACCAACAAAGTGAGTTATTTTAGGAATGAGTGGTTCTACCTTAGAAATTTTTATTTAATATTAAACCATAAGTAATTTCACTAAAGGAGCAAATGAAACTCACAAAATTAAAAACAAGTGATAGAATAAAGGTCAAGCTTAAGAAAAAACAAACAAAAAAACCTTTTGTAATACTAAGAATTAACTGCAAGAACCAAGCTAGCCATCAGTATTTTTCATATGTTGTAATCTGGGGAAATGTAAAATTGCAAAACATCAAAGTCAAAGTCAATCCAAAGTAATAGGGGAATGAGAGGCGTATGAATGAAAAATGTCTTAAATTACTAGGATAAAAGTTTTCTTTTTCCTACTGGATAGTCTTTCCTGAGGCTAAAGAAAAAAAATACCATAAAATGCACAACTCTATTCAATTTAAAAAATTAAATATATTAATACTAATGTCATTAATGAAGCAAGCATATTTGCAGTTTCTTTCAAAAACAGTAGTGAGGTTTCACAACCTTGTTATTTTTGAGATACAGAAAATAGATCTACTTTATTGATTTTTCTCTGTATGGTTTTCTTATGCTTTGTTTTGAGCACTTTTATAGGTAAGGCCTTTGAAACAAAATCAGGGTGGGTGTTTTAATTTGGAACATAGTTGGAATTGAATTTGACTTTCAGTGGATACGAAGGTCACTAAGAGTCAGACTGCTTAGGCTCAAATCCTGCCTCCCAGATGTAGGTGGATCTTGACTGATTTTCTAGGTCTTATATATCCTGCAAAGAAGCAGAGTGCTTTCTTGTGGGGTGGTTATGAGAAAGAAGACTCCTTGAGAAGACTCCTTTAAGTGCCGGCCTTCAGTAAATGTTAGTTGCTGCTTGAATAACGACACCAGACAACTCTTTATCTAAAACTTAAATGTTTTAAGATAAAAATAAAATAAAATTTATTTTTTTAAATAAAAAACAAAATTTTTAGCCTAGTGCCTCTATAACTTGTTAGTAGCAATTTTATTTTTAGCAACTTTTTGTTAAATTTAAAGTTACATTTATTTTTTTTAAATCAAAAATAAAAATTTTAGCCCAATGCCTCTACAACTGGTTAGTAGCATTTTATTTTTAGCAACTTTTTATAAAACTGTTCCAACCTCTGTCCATAAGTATTCACAAATTTTTTTCTTGGGCATGGACCGTTATTGTGCTGTCTTGTCATGTGGCTATGAGGCACCTAAAAATAAAAGCCTTTTTTGATTAAGAAAAAGTTTAATAACTTAAATCAATTTAAAAAGATAGTTTTTCTTCACGTGGTATCATTACATTCTGTGTAAAAAGCGTTAAGTCTCATTTTCATGCTTTTTGATGTTAAAGTGATAAAAAATTAACTTTTATAATTAAAACATAAGATTATGAAATTCAGAATATTGTAGAGGAAAACACATTACTCACTGCTAGTAAAATTCTGGAGGGATATGTGTGTATTTAAAATTCTCCTATGATTAAGGAAACGCCCAGGGGAAAATATGTACATCACAGGCAAGGTATTCTTAAAGGGTGTCTGTTCTAAAGTTTGACTTAGTGGAAGAGCAAATTATTGACTGAGAATTATATTTACTTCTTGTCCAGAGACCTCACAGGGAGACAGCCTGTCTCCGTGAAAACACGCATCTTCCCTCTGTTGCTTACCCAGTTAGATTTCCACTTAGTCCAGCAGAGACACCAGCAGCACCGCCCAGGGCAAACATCCCTTGGTTTCTAAATAAGGCCCAAAGCTGAAAATACACAAAAGTGAGGCGGTTTTGAGTAAATAGGAGTACTGCAGCTCTTGTTCATACTTGGTGGAGATGGTATCTGTGTCTTTTTTTTTTTTTAATTGAATAGTAACTGTGTACATTAATGCACTTCTGGGGTACAGTGTGGTGTTTTCACAAACAATCCGAAACACTTCCATCAAACTGGTTAACATAGCCTTCACATAATTTTCTTAGTTATTGTGTTAAAACATTCATATTCTACTCA
>NW_003852485.1:3851832-3856837 GCF_000181295.1 Otolemur garnettii | reverse complement strand
GCTTTGGGTAGTATGGACATTTTAACAATGTTGATTCTTCCCAGCCATGAGCATGGTATGTTTTTCCATTTGTTAACATTTTCAGCTATTTCATATCTGTGTCTTTATAGAGCTTATAACCCAATATCCTGAGAGCCAAAGAAAATAATTAGATCGATTAATCGATTAGTGTTTAATTATTCATTATTTTCCAAGAGGAAACCACATTAAAAAGGTTGCTCTGGAAAAAAGCTCTCATGAAAAATCTCAACACTTTTCTACATATTTGACTGAGAAGCTTTAAAAAATAAAAACAGATATATCTTTAAATTGATAACTTTACAAATTTAAACTTTTGTAAAATTTAAATTTATAAAATTTAAAATATAAATTTTGGAATATTAGAACATTCAATTCACGTTAGCTATTTCTACACATGGAACTTTATATGAACTTAATAAATTTTGCAGTAGTCCCCTGAGAACTTTAAATGAACTTAAATTTTGCAGTAGTCCCCTGAGTAGGCATTATTACTAGTAACCCCTTGGGTGTATTATTACTAGTAGCCCCCTAAGTAGGTGGTATTACTACTCTACTTTACAGATGAGGATCTAAGATAGAGTGAGATTAATAACTTGCTATAGGTCACACAGCCAGCTAATGGACATGCCAGGAATCAGGCCTGCCATTTTGCTGGGCTGCCATATATGCCCTTTTTTTAAATATTAAAAAAAATTCATTCTTTTTGAGGAGGATGTGGTCTCAGGTTCGGTGGAGGTATGCTGTGCTAGCTTCTGCTCCTGACTCACCACTCTTAGCTCTAGCCCAGGAACAAGTTGATCAGGAAGCCACAGGGCAGCCAGGGATTAAGGACCAAATATCATTTGGCAATAATGATATTTGCACCAGATTGTTCATTGCAGCTCAATTCATTATTGCCAACTCATGGAAGAAGCCCAAGTGCCCATTGACCCATGAATGGATTAGTAAATTGTGGTATATGTATACCATGGAATACTATGCAGCACTAAAAATGAAGACTTTACCTCTTTTTTGTTTACGTGGATGGAGCTAGAAAATATTCTTCTTAGTAAAGTATCTTAGGAATGGAAAAAAAATATCCAGTGTACTCAGTACTACTGTGAAACAAATTTATAATCACTCACACTTGCATATGAAAAATGAAACTCAACTA
This sequence comes from Otolemur garnettii, assembly GCF_000181295.1. Lineage (NCBI taxonomy): Eukaryota > Metazoa > Chordata > Mammalia > Primates > Galagidae > Otolemur > Otolemur garnettii. The sequence goes on along the minus strand of NW_003852485.1, from coordinate 3,855,663 downwards.
TAGCCTAGGATGAAGGAGGGAAGGGGAGGGAGAAAGAAGGGAAGGGTGTGGGCCAATAGAAGGAGGGTTGGGGGGAACACACCTATGGAGCATATTGCAAGTACAAGTTGGATTTATCAGGTGTAGAGCATAAATGTCTTAATCCTGTAATAGGGTAAAAGTGGTGAAGGCTATGTTGTTTAATAGGATGTAAACATTCCAATTTGTACAAATAATCATCACATTGAATCCTGTAATGGCATAAATGTATTTATGATCTATGTACGAAAGACTTAATAAAAAATAAAAATAAATAAAAAATATACCAGAAAAACACCTGTGAAGCCAGAGGTGGTGATTCACCAAATTAGAATTACTCTCACCAGCCTCAACGTAAAGTCCCTGGAAAAGGTGATCAGTGGCTCAAAGGAGAAGAATCTTAAAGTGAAAGATTTCTCTTGGATGCCCACTAGGACTGTGAGATGCCCATCAAGACTGTGAGATGCCCACCAAGACTTTGAATATCAGTACAAGAAAAACTCCTGGTGGTGAAGGTTCCAAGACTTGGGATCACTTCTAGATGAGAATCTCCAGGCTACTCATTGACCTCTGCAGCCCTTCTGAGATTGTTAAGCAGATTATCTCCATCAGTACTGAGCCAGGAGTTGGGGTTGAAGTCACCACTGCAGATGCTTAAATCAACTGTTTTAATAAATTGCTGACCAGTTTAAAAAAAAAAATTCATGAGGCAAACCTTGTTCTCATTAGGCCCCATCTTTATTATTATTATTATCATCATCAAGTTAGGCCCCATCTTAACCCTAGGTGCAATATGAGACTTCTGCCAGATGGAGGCCTTACGCACATTTCATATTTGCACGTTCCTTACCTTCCGTTTACTTTTGCATCTAAACTTATGGAACTCTGTCACCTTAAGTCTTCTCTTTCTTTCTAGACTGAGTTATTGGGACAGAGTCTGGTAAAGAAAGATCAGAAGGAAGGCCCTGTGCTGTGTTACTGAGCTTAAGGGGCCTTTTTGGTAGAGTGACTCAGAGAGTGTTCCTGCACTAAGGAGGCTGCCCTGCCTGGGCTTGAGTGTCCTTGGGAGGCTGGACAAGACCCTGCAGAAGTAGGCTTCCTGCTCTGGGATGTGGCATGGCTGGGCCAAGGGGAGCTCTTTAAAAAGGAAGAGGCAGAACCCTTTGTCTCTTGTAGCCTACGTGAAATTCTTTGAGGGATACAAGATGTCATCAGGGTTGGTAATCACTCCTTAGGATTATTGTTAAAGCTGAAGGAAGGGGGAAAATAGGTTATGATAGCTTAGATTCCTTCAGGATATGAACAGAAAAGATAATTTTTTTTTTATTTGTTCGTGAGACAGAATGTCACTGTCACCCTGGGTGGAGTGACGTGGTGTCATAGTGTTGCAGGAAGATGAGGCCCAGTGGAGAGAAAGCACCCAAACGCCATGTTTATAAGAGGAAGGGCTTTATTTTAGCCTGCAGAGCAAATGGCATAGAATTAAAAATGGCTGAGCTCCTCAACTGGCTTAGTCTTTCCCTTTTTATCTCCAGTCAAAAAGTTCAGCCCAGAAGTACCTTTCTCTTTGGTCAGTTGAAATCAAGTGGGAGAAGCTGTTCCAGCCCCTACAGAACTACAGGATTTCACAGAAGCAGAAATTTCCGGGTCCCAGGAAGCTGTCTATAAATTCCTAAGAGCTGAATCACCATGGAGCAGACCCTGCAGGTGCATCCTTGAGGTCTCCTTGAGAAGACCTCTGTTCTCCTAGACCTCACCCTTCCCCAGTATCCTCTCTCAGTAGCTCACAAAAATCTCCAACTCCTGAGTCAAGTGATCCGCTTGCCTTCAGGCACATGCCATAACACCTGTGTAGTTTTTCTATTTTTAATAGAGATGGGGCCTCACTCTTGCTCAGGTTGGTCTTGAGCTCCTGACCTCAAGCAGGCCTCCAGCCTGAGCCTTCTAGAGTTCTAAGATTATAGGCATAAGCCACTGCACCTGGCCAGAAAGCATAGTTCTGATGAAAAGTTTCCTTGGCAAAGAAGGTCATGATTTGTATTATTTATCTTGTCTCTTTAGAAAATCTACAATCTAAGGTAATGGAAATACATGTTTAGATCACTTTTCGATCTGGACTATAATGGAAGACCAAATTTCTCTTAGGGATAAGAAAGTAGTAAATTGAATAGAAAAAACTACTAATAATTCATCTCAGTTGGGAGAACGCACTGTTTTTCCAGAATGAATTCATTTTCAGTGAAATCTTGTTTTTCCGTAATTTCTATCCTGGTTATTGGTCTCATCATTTAGCAGATTATCATAGTCATCCCCTGGGATTCTGCTGGATTTCCCACCTCCTCTTTTGCTAACCTCCGATTTGGTCACTAGTTCTTTTGATAACACTGAAATGTCTTTTTGCCCGTACCTTTCTCTCTTTTCCCAGTGGTACAAGGTCTTGGTACCTTTTACTGGGATTACTGATAATGTAATTGGTCTGCTTGTCCCTTGTCTTCTTTAACAATTCTTCTTCATCATTTTCTTAACAATTAACGATTCTTCTTCATAATATTTCCATATGCAAGTATCACATTACTGCCCCGTTTTACTGACTCCAAGTTATCCAAGTTCTTCAGCATGGCCTACTAGATTTTCTTTGGATAGCCCTTATCTTTGGAACCTTAAGACCTTTTTTCTCCCCTTGCCTTTACATTTTATCCCTGGTGTAACCTTTTCTGACACACCCAGGAAGGAAGGAGAGCACTTTCCCTGAAGAGGCTTTTCTTATGTATCTGATGCTATTCCTATTAGAGGCACCAGAATTATGTTTGGTCGTTACTGGCAGCCCTTGGCCACTGTGCACAGGAGCAGATAACAGCAGTGGTAGGATCCAGCCATTGGCTTAGATTTTTCATCTCGTCTTCCAGGGCCACACAATGCAGTCTTTCTTGAGCAGGGAGAATTATTTGGCAACCCTGGGAGGCTAAGGCAGGAGGATCTGTTGAGCTCAGGAGTTTGAGACCAGCACGAGCAATAATGGGACCCCATCTCTACTAAAATAATTTTTTAAAAAGTAACATAATTACCAATTTCTTGTGGTTTTTTTTAGGGGTTAATAGTATTGCCCCTTTTATGTATAAATTAATCTTGAAGTTTTTCCACAGACATTTAGCCACAGTTAAGAAGTATATGTATTTTGGCTCGGCTCCCATAGCTCAGTGGTTATGGCGCCAGGCACATACACTGAAGTTGGTGGATTCGAACCCAGCCCAGGCCAGCTAACCAGAAATGACAACTGCAACAAAAAATAGCTGGGTGTTGTGGCGGGCGCCTGCAGTCCCAGCTACTTGGGAGACTGAGGCAAGAGAATTGCTTAGTGCCTGTAGCTCAAAGGAGTAGGGTGCCGGCCCCATATTCTGGAGGTGGTGTGTTCAAACCCATCCCAGCTAAAAACTACAAAAAAAAAATAAATAAATAAAGGCAAGGTGGAGGGGCATGAGAATCAGGTAGCACTCCAACCTGGCTGGGCTTCATTCACCAGGATGAAAAGTTGGTGATTTGTTTCAAGAGGAAAGCTTTGGAAACTCTAAAGCAGGGAATGAATTGATAGGGTTTATGTTTTAAAATGGTGACGGTGGAAGCTTTGTGGGAGAGACTGGATTCAGGTCTGAGAACAAAGGCAGGGAGACAGTTGGGGTGGTGTAGGGGAGGGGATGTTGTGTTGATCTGAGCTTGGTGGTTGTAGTAGAGATGATGTGAGTAGATTTAGCATCTGTTTTGGATTCAATGTGGGAAGTGAAGGAAAGAGAGGACTGAATCAAGGTAAACTCTTAC
>NW_003852485.1:3847356-3851812 GCF_000181295.1 Otolemur garnettii | reverse complement strand
TTTTTTTTTTTTTTTTTTTTTGCTTCTACAGAGCTGTTACTGAGATGGGGAGGAGGAAGGGAGGAGAGGCGAGGAGTTCACTTTTGGTGTTATCAATTTGAGGCACCTAATGAAGCAGCCAGGAGGAGATATGAAAAACGGGTAGTGGGGGGCCAGCGCCCATAGCTCAGTGGGTAGGGCACCGGCCACATACACCCAGGCTGGTGGGTTTGAACCCGGCCTGGGCCAACTAAACAACAATGACAACTGCAACAAAAAATAGCGGGGCATTGTGGTGGGCACCTATAGTCCCAGCTACTTGGGAGGTTGAAGCAAGAGAATCACTTAAGCCCAAGAGTTTGAGGTTGCTGTGAGCTGCGACAACACAGCACTCTACCAAGGGCAACACAGTAAGACTCTGTCTCAAAAAAAAGGATAGTAACCCTCTAGGGAGGGGTGACTTGATATAACTGAGTGTGTATCCTAGAGCACACTACCTTTGGTGGTAAAAGGGGAGGGAGCAGTAGGGCACTAAGAACTATCAAAGGGACAACAGAGACAAATTGGAGTGGTCTCAGGCATATCAGAATGTGTTCATAGGAGTCTGGTGCTAGATAAAGATTTCAAGATTGGCAATAGCAAATGTTTAGAGTGCTCTGAGGAAGTCAAGTGAGATAACATCAGAGAAGATTCCTGTTCTTCTCCATCTAGAGCAACGTAAGGGTTACTGGTGATAATGAAGCTATGAGACAGCTTGTGAAGGGTGGGGGTGGCAGCCAGATTGAGAGGGCTCATGAGAGTGTGAGACAAAGAAAGGAGAAAAGTGGAAACACAAAGTGTGATCACCTCTTGTAAAAAAAATCTGAAGTATGTAACGTATGTTACACATAGCAAAATGACGATTACAATCAAGCAAATTAACATACCTTGTCACGTAGTTACCTTTTTTACAGTAACTTTCGAGAACACTCGAAATCTATCCTTGGAGCAAATGTCCCAGTGTACAGTGTAATTCTGTTGACTATAGTCTTCATGCTCTGTAGCAGGTCTCTAAAGTTATTCTTATTAACTCCTCAAAGAGGTTTTGTCATGGAGAGGAATGTAGATACAAATAAGTGGAGCCGTATAAAAGACAGTCGCATCTCCTAAGGGCTGGAAAGGAAGTGCCAATACAAGGGCTTATTTTCCAGGGGTGTCCAACCTGTGGCTTGCAGGTGGCATGTTGATTTCATGAGGGTTTTTTTGGTTTTTTTTGTTTTTTTTGCTTATTTGTGATATTGGATTTCACAAAAAGTATGCTCAGGTGTTTGTTTTGCTAATGAGCTTTCCTAGGTGTTTGTATATTTAAAGTGTGGCCCACATTGTATATCAAAGCAGTACCCTGAACCCCGTTAATGCCTCAGTGTACAAAGTTATGATTTAATAAATAATAATTAACAAGAAAATAAAGTGTGGCCCAAGGCAATTCTCATTCTTTCAGTGTGTGCCAGAGGAAAAAAAAAGTTGGGCACCCCTATAAGGTTGTGGCAGAGTCAATATTGCACATTTGGAAGTAATGGAACTTAATTTTGCACCAAAGTTTCTGGTGCACCTATTTTTTGAATAGTTTGCATTTGATTTTGAGTATCCTGGAAAAAACTGATTTGCTACAAAAATGCACTTTGATTTATAAGAGGACTAGATTATAAAATCTAGCCTTCTTGATTCTGTTCTATTCATCTCAGGGCCTGTGGGGGTGAAGCCGTGAAGCTCAAGTACTGGCTTCCATGGGCTGCACTGATCAGGGTTACCATGGTGGGAAATGGTGTGTGCCCAGGACTGAGGAGGAGAAATCCTAGGGCATCTGCCAGGAAGTTTACCTGTTTCCCTTTTCTTTATACAAAATTAAATGCCCCCTCTTTCCTCTCAATTTTATTTTCATATGCTCAGCTTTGAGCATCCTACAAATGATTTTAAAGTTTTTCTTTAACATCACACAAATGTACTTCTTAACATTAAAATCACATGATTAATCAAATCGATCTAATGAGGTGTTGCCTAAACATTAGAAAATATTTTATATAGGTTGAGAATTTGCAAGCATTTACAACTTGATAAAGGAGAAAAAGTTGGATTCTCCAGTTTCTAAATTATTTGATGAGGAGCTGCTTTGTAAAATCACTGTATAAGACACATTCTCTTTAGAAAAAGGGCCTGTGAAAATGTTACGTGATCATTCCCGGAATGATTTTGTAAGACCAGTAAATTCCTTCTTTTACATATTTGCCAGAGGTAAGAAGTGCCTGGAGCAAACACACGCGCACACACACCCATAAACAGCAGAGTTAGGAATAGACAGGACACTTGGTTTAGCATTCTCCAAAAGTAAACAGCTAAAGGAACGGTGCTCTTTCATCTGCTTTCTGGAAGAGTTGTAAGTTAAATTTGTAAAACTTTTAAAATAATTTATCATTTTCTAGTATTCTGCTTTTTAAGTGTCCAATATTTTCCTTTAAACTCAAAACATTTTAATATGTCTGAGGACTGTTTCTTTTTGGTAGAAAAAGCTAAATAATGTATGGGTTTTGTGAATTAATGCTTTGGAGAGTAAATTACATAATTATTATTCTTGACATATTAAATGTATATGTAATCATGTAATTTATGCTTGTTGGGGAAGAAAAAATGGTTTAAATGTAATACTTCAGTAAAGTCTGTGTATATAAAATTAGTTACTGTTCATTATATTGTTTGAGAGACTTTTCAAGCCTTAAGACATGATAAAGTTCCTTTCAAATTACCGTGAACGTTTCAGTAAACAATGTGAAAAATTACACTTGTTTGGGGCTTTATCTTTTACAAAGAATAATCGTCTTTTTTAATACAAGAATCTTATAAGGCAGACTTTGTGTGTTTTCTTCATTCAACATCAGCAAATAACTAAACTGAGATTCAAAGGCATTAAGTTACTTGATAGAGAGGTTCAAACTGGAATTAAGCTTTTCAGTTGCTAGGTTGGCCCTTTTTCCCCCTATACAGTCCTGACACGGGCTGCTGTATTAACAACCCTGTAAGTAGTGAATAAAAGTTGCATTTGCCAAATTTACTAAATTGAGATTAAAAAAACCCTTAGCACATGACTCTTCAAGCAAACCTTAAGTTGAATATTAACTCTGGCCATATGACCCTTGAATTGGAAGGTTGCTTTGGAAATTCTGACATGGCTCATGCAGGACTGCATATGACTTTGCTGAGCTAACTCAAGAATACAGTCTGACGTATCTCCTTGCTTGCAGTACTGTGCTTTCTGTGTAATGTGTGTACTAAAATGTCATTCTTTATTTAAGGACCACATTAGTTCCATGCCTTCAATAGATGACTGATGTGTAATATTAGATGAGTATGAAAATGAGTCCTTTTATGTATACTAAAATTCTTGTGTAGAATGCCTGTGGATGGTCCAACTACTCCCTTTAATTGAAATTCCAAATGGTTAGTGATGAATGTTTGGGGACTTAAGAAAATAAACTATCAGTGCCTTGTGGTTTAAGGTATTTCATATAGCTGATTAGTATTTAAGGAAGTCTTCCTAGAAGTGATAAGATTATAAAAACCTTATAGAATGAAGGTGAAGTAATGATTCTTTGTACTTAGGAGAGATTTCAAATGTTCAAATTATAAATCTGTTTGCTATTATAAAATACATCTAAAATCTGGAAAATGGTAGAATTATGGTTATATTTTTTAAAACAAGGGCAATATTTCAAATACTCTTGTAGAAATCTGACCTACATAATTCAAATGTAAATTTCCCATAAAGTAAATATATGAGATTTATACTTTTCAATTTTTGCTCACAAATTTGATCATATTTAAGGCCCAAATAAACCAAAATAGCCCAAACTGCAATCTCACCATGTATTATTATGAAGATAATAAAGATAATCTAGTTACTATCTGTCACTGGTTAACTGCTGCTCAGCAACACACTGTGAAGATTAACAACTAAACAAATCTACTTATTCATGGAGGCCGTGAGGTCAGATGGTTTGGACTATAAATAGGAAAACTTAATGATGTCATTAATAAGGAAGAGGAGAATGTACCTCTGGGGTGTCTTGTTTACTCCCACTAAGCATATGTTCTTTAGAAAGCAAATGACTGAACCATATGGGATAAGGAAGAAAACCAAGGTGAGTAATTAAATTGTTTAACATCAACTCCTTACACAGTCAGTAATAAGAGTATAATCATATTTCAATTTCATGTTTGAAATAATTATTCATTAACCTTTAGAATTAAATTTGGGTGACTTTTCTATGAAATTTTGAAGTTGTATTGCTGCAACATTAAGTGGTGTGATTAAATGCCTTTCTATCACTGTTTAACATAGTCAAAGGAAAGTGGGTGGTAATTCACATCTTTGTGTGAATAAACCTTTGTGTCCATAAACCTCGTATATGGGGATGTACAATTAGAAACTCTTTCTTTTCGGCTC
>NW_003852485.1:3838241-3847039 GCF_000181295.1 Otolemur garnettii | reverse complement strand
AGCCTTCTCACAATGCTCTGCCTGGTGGCACTTGATGCCTTTTTGTTTTTTAACTTCAGCCAGTTATCAATTATGTCATAGAACTCCCACATCATATGGTTAAGTCCACTTATGATTGTTTCTTGGGGTAATTAGTTGGTTAAAGATTTTCACTTTTTGTAAGAATCCACGTAATTCTGGTTTATTTTTATATTTTCTCTAATAGAAATATTTTAATCACCAGGCTTTAGTGCCTGAGTTGAAACAAAGTATAAGGGTTTTTTGTTTGTTTGTTTGTTTTGAGACAGAATCTCAAGCTGTCGCCCTGGGTAGAATGCTGTGGAATCATAGCTCACAGCAACCTCAAACTCTTGGGCTCAAGCAATCCTCTTGCCTCAGTTTTTCTATTTAATAGAGATGGGGGTCTCACTTTTGCTCAGGCTGGTCTTGAACGCATGAGCTCAAGGTATTCACCCGCCTTAGCCTCCCAGAGCACAAGTTTTTTTTTTATCCAAAGAGAAACTCTAGATAGCAATGAATCCTGTTGTTAAAACAACAAAAATTGTGAATGGAATATGAAATTGATTGCTGATGACATGTATTTTTTTTTGTTTTATTTAGGTTGCTAATTCAGTTTTCATACTGAGTTAGAGAAAAGGTTGTTGGTCAAAGTTATCTGTAATTTCTTAAAGTACACAAAAATTGTAGATATCAAATTCGTGAAAAGCAATAATCAAAGAGAAATAGGATACAATATTAGTTTTGCTTGTGAGATAACATTTTTACTTTTTCTACTTTTTCATAAGAAAAGTGGTAGAAGAAAATATGGTAAGAGCAATGTGAATGCAGCTTTTGAAAATTTGAGGATAAAATGTAGACTGTAATGATCTCTGAGATCATAACAATAAACGTATCTGACTTATTTTTATTTTAGGATCAAAAAATGAATTTCGATGTAGCTCCTATATGTTAGCATTCATAATAACTGGATGACACCTATTATAACAGAATTCTGTGCTAAAGAAATTTTTTTAAATGACTTTGGTATGTAAGAGCTATTTTTGAACAATCTTTTCTAAAGCTTTGAGCTGTATTGACCACCACTGCCATTTGGCATGTTGTTCTATGCCTTTGTTTCTAGATCCACCTATTTCCTCGGGGAAAGTTTTGTATAAATGAGACTACTGTATGTGTCTTTGTCATTTCCTTTTCTTGTTTCTAGGGAGAAAGAATTGCAATGATTTTACTTTGTTTATATATGAAATTAGCGACCTTTCTATTGAACTGAAAGATACGGTAGTTTGGAGGGCCAGGGGTTAATATTTTAGGTTGCTTTACCTAGGCACATGAAAACATTGTTTACTTTTTAGAATATGAGGGTTTTCCTTCGTTTGAAATGATTTAATGTAGTTTTACAGATTATGAAAGGATGATTGTAATGAATTACTATTTAGCAAGTACATATGTCATGGTTTTCTTCTGGTGAGTTAATGTTTCATTTAGATGTCCTTCCAGAGAAAATATTATTATAAATTGTATTTATTGGATAGGTTCACATAAGGTGGTTTTTGTGTCAATCTGTCATTCCGCATGGAATTTTAAGAGCTCAGACTGGTGTTTCACCTAGTGCTGGGTATACTGGGGATACAGTAACAGAATGTCATGGGATAACGAAAATGGCCTTTGAAATGACCTGCCCTGTTTTAAACCTAGATCTGCAGTTTACTGGGAATGAGGACAAGTTAACTCCCTTCTTGGGATGTTGTTCCTTATCCTCCAAAATACCCCACAGCAGCTCAGAGTGCTGTTATAATAATTAGCTTAATGCATGAATAATTTTCTTTTTAATATTGCTTAATAAACTCCATTATTTATGGATGCTTCAAAAGTGCTCATTTATTGACCAAACTAAAGAGAAAGGGAGAACAAGGTAACATTTGGGATTTTTATGGGTAGTTGATTAATATTGTAGAGTAATAAATGTTGGTTCCTTGAATACAAGAACTGTTATATTCATTTCTCTACCCAGAGCCAGCATCGGTACTTGAAAAATGTTTGTTGTGTGTGTTGGGGGCGAGGGAGTTTTGTGGCAAAGCCTGTGTTTTTTCACCTCCTGGTTCAGAGTTTCGTCCCATGTATCTTTTATTTCTGTACAGTGAACTCTTAGATGAATTTGCCCTTTTCTACAAATGGGAATATAAAATACATTCTTATCTGCTGGTGGCTGGGGGAAGAATGATATAAAATAATTTCTCCGCAGAGTTGTCAAACCAGCATTGTGCAAGTGTAAGTAAGAGGTAGATGATTCTACAGCAGATGTGAGGAGGAAGAGAAAACTTTCCATGGGATATAGGTGTTCGAAATCCCCAAGGTCAGGTGGTTATTGTCATGCATTGCTTAAGGACAACCAGATTGTCCTATGGCTGAGAATAGCTTATGTTTTGTGCATCATCTTGTTTTCTAAGACTCAGAGTCAAATGGAAAACTTACTTCACGCTAAGTCCATCAAAAATTATGTTTTTCAGAATTAGGAAAACATTTGAACACCAGCCCAACAGAGTGTATATATCTGAAAGAAAGAGAATTTATTCACTCAACAATATTTTATTAAGCATTTTTTTGTGTTTAATATTCTAGATGCTACAGGATGTAGGATTAAACCAGGGAGTTAAGATACCTGGACTCAGGAAGCTTCCATTCACTCTTATGAATTCACTGATCTGAATTACAGTAATTCAGAATTGTAAACATTGATAGTAAGCTCTTTGCTGGTTGCTTGTATGAAGAACGTATGCTGTGTAAGCCGATTTCTTTGCTTAGTGTGCCATCATGTGCTTGCAATAAATAAATATCTAAAAATCAGGAAATAGGAAGGCCAACACTTTCACAGAGATCATTAGATAATACTTTTGCTGAACCATATGCCTTTCTAAATTTCATTGAGATTTTTCAGGTTATTTGTTTTAAATTATTTACTGTGGGATGGATGAGAGTATTTAATTAATAGAAATGGGATGATTTTCAATCATTTCCTCTCAAATATAAGGGATTGTTTCTATAGAGGAATAAAAATGATGGTTTCTGGAGAACTATACTTAGGTATTTGTATCTTAATACTGCCCAGATAATTATTTTGCTGAGAGAACCATTTGTGTTCTTGCTGACATGTGTGAACTAATCCACAGTGTTCTCATTTTCTGCTATTTTTCTTACAAATTATGTAATTAATTAAATGATGGTTGGTTTTTTTTGTTGTTTGTGTTCTTTTTTGAGGGGGTGGTTTTGTTTTCTTGCTTGGCTTAAAAGTGTTTGACTGAAAAAAATAGAGTTTTGAGTTATGATTTCTTAAAGATTTATCAGTGTATGGGTCAAATAAAATCCCCAAATCCTTGGTAATAACTGCTAAATGGCCATGTGTGGCACCATGTAGGGAACTCCTAAAGCCAGTCGGTGATGTTCTGGTTTGGATGTAACATTTTATCAGGATTTTGTTTTGATTATTTCTTAATCTGTTAAGTCCTGTTTTCATAATTAATTTTAATTATGTGATTTTCTGAATATTATAAGCACGCAATGTGAAAATAAGGGAATTGTTTTATAAAGCAAAGTTAAATACTTCAGAAAGAATCTGTGAGCCACCTACCCTAGCCAAAAAAAGCACGCTGTTGAATTATAATAGATGTGAAGGAGACAACTATGAGAATGAAATAAAATTATAAAAAAAAAAGAAATTGGCACTTACATAACTTTGCAGGTGACTTCAAATCTGTGGCCTACTTAAAAGAATTAGGTACTGGGACATCAAAGGCAAGCCTTTGCATGCTGAGTATGCAAGATGGACAGCATGAAAATCCCATCAGAGGGTACATTTGCCAAAAAAAAAATGTATTTCACTCTACAATACATCAAAGATCAGCGAATAAATTTATATCTGTGCATTTTCAGTTAAAATGTTTGAGGTTACATGAACTTTTTACTTCCCACTTTAGTGGACCTCTTCATAACCTACTGACTAGAAATATTAGAGGATTTTGTTATATTTGCCTTCTTCCTTGATCTTATTCGTAAGTCATTCTCCCCAAACTGTTTTCCATAGGATAATAATGCTAATATCTGTTCTGTATATTTTTACAATCCTAGTGATTTTTTTTCCAAAATGAAACTTATTTGAATATGTTTTAAATATTTAAAAAAAGGTATGTAGTTTTATGTTTGAGTTTAGAAGTGTACTTTTGAACTGCACAGTTTTACATCAGTAACACGTGGAGTGGAATCCCATCCTCCTCTGGTTGTAGGTAGTGAAGCCAGTATGTAAGTTAAGTGTAGTTGTGCTGTGTCTTCTTTGCACCAACTACCTTTTTCTTTACTAGATGTGTTAGGTCATTCCTTATACTAATTATATATTTAAATTTATACCAATCCATTGATCTGTAGTTGAAAAAAGAATGGCTTGATGGGAAAGCAGAATCTTATTTTTTTTAAAAGTTGTTCTAATCATAATCAAAATATTTCATAAATAATTTGTATCCAAGCTGCTTTTTGTATAGGTGTGGCTTATAGTTCTTGAATATCTGTTGGTCTTCCATGAGTGTGTTGTAATTTCAAAGGCAGGTTGGTGACTTCGAATAAGTTTGGGGAATCATGGCTTTAAACTATTTTTCTGCATGGGGAGGAAAGTGGGAGGAATGATACTAGGAATATATGTTGTACAGCTGTGTTGTACAGTCTCAATACTGGCATATGCAAAAAAGTTACATGCAAAGACTTGCGCATAAATATTCCTAGCAGCATTATTTACAATGGCCAAATATGGGAAACCACCCAGATGTCTATCAGTTGGTGAATGAATAAGTAAAGTGTCGTCTATTCAGATAATGGGATGCTTTTAGGCAATAAACAGTAACAAGCATGGACATATGCTACAACATGGGCGAACCTCGAAAACACTGGGCTCAGTGGGAGAAGCTAGACAACAAAGAACACATATCATTGATTCCCTTTATGTGAAATAGTCAAAAAGGCAAACATATAGAGATAGAAGGTACATTTGTGGTTACCTGGGGCTGGGAGTGGGTTAGGGTCAGAGCAAAGAAATTAGAAAGAAAAAATATCAATCCTGTAAGTGGAAGGGACTTTGAGGATCTTCCAGCATAGCCTTGATTTAACAGATGAAAAAGCAGAAGTGATCTGCACCTAAGAGATCAATACTTTTAAAGGCATTGTTGATTAGTAATTTCTTTTGTTCCTACACATTGAAATTAGCGTTTTGTTCATCTGTACCACAGCTTTATTTTTTGGGTTGGTAACTGTCAAACACAAAAGGGGAAGCGTCGTCAGTGCTCACTTTTACCTTAGCGTCAAACATCACGTAGCCCCTGTCAATTTTGCTTTATCAATCCCTCTTCACTTTCTTCCTCTTTTTTTAAGGAAATGCTATACATAGCCAGTTTACTCCTAATATTTTGTTGTACATCTGTAACTGATAAGGGCTTTTGTAAACAAAATCCTTTCTGTGGCAGACCTGTGTCAGTTTATACCATCTGGTGGTTCCATCACTTGCTCTCTCGCTCTAGACCAGTTCTCGCCCTCCTCATTCCCCTTTGTGCCTGCGTTTTGATCTGGTGGTTAAACTTGGTTAGTGTCTTAGACTGTCCTGTATTCAGGATTTTGATGATTATGTTCTTCTGTTTGCATTAGTTTTCAATTTCCTTAATCCTTCAATTAGAATCAGATTCAATATTTTAGTGAGAATCCTTCCTGCGCCATGCTGTCTATTCTCTGTGGCAGCGTATCATGGAGCACGTAATGTACATCCAGTATCTAGTGACACTAAGTTTGAACAGTAGGTTCAGATGGTATCTGTCTGATCCATCTCTCGTATTTCCAGTTCACTTTCACCTCATGGTTTAGAGTCCATTGATGAGCACCTGCTCACTGCCATTTTTTTTTTTGAGACAGAGCCTCAAGCTGTTGCCCAGGTCACAGCTCATAGCAACCTCCAACTCCTGGGCTCAAGCGAGTCTTCTGCCTCCCAAGTAGCCAGGACTACAGGTGCTCACCACAACGTCTGGCTATTTTTTAGTTGTAGCCGTCATTGTTGTTTGGTGGGCCCAGGCTGGATTTGAACCCTCCAGCTTAGGTGTATGTAGCTGGGGCCTTAGCCGCTTGAGCCACAGGTGCCAAGCCTTTACTGCCATTTTTGATAAAAGGTTGACACCAATAATTATCTAATTCTTTCATTCCTTTGGTGTTTTATTAACTAGACTTTTTTGTTTTTTGGAGATATAGTCTCACTCTGTTGTTCAGGCTAAAGTTCTATGGTGTCGTGATAGTTCACAGCAGCCTCAAACTCTTGGGCTCAAGTGATCCTCCTGCCTCAGCCTCCTGGGTAGTTGGGACTACAGGCATATGCCACCATATCCACCTAGTTTTTCTATTTTTAGTAGAGATGGGTTCTCAGGTTGTTTTCAAACTGCTGAGCTCAAGCAATCCAGTGGCCTGCCTTGGTCTCCCAGAGTGCTAGGATTATAGGCGTGAGCCACCATACTTGGCCTAGCTAGACTTCTTTAAAGAAAAGCCTTACTTATGAAATGTTGTATTTCTGTGAACTATATATTTCAGGCAACATAAATGCTTCTTTCTTTTTCTAAATTTTCATAGTTGTAAGTGATACCCTTACAGCCTTTGATGGTGAACATTTAGTTTATTAGTAAGAACTCATGGATTTTATTAATTTTATGTTTCAGTACAATGTAATCACTCTCTTAATGTTTAAATTACCCCATCTTAGGCCAAAGAGAGGCCCTTCCAATTGCCTGCCAAGTCTTTGTGCCATGACCTCAATAGTCTATGATAACTTTCCTGTGATCCTGGAACATCTGTTTGCCAGAAAAGTCTTATGCATGTGTGTTACACCTGGAGTCAGCAGTTTTTCTAGAGAGCCCTCATTCCTTTGGTAGAAAGCATATTTACAGACCATAAGGACCCTCATAACACTCGGTAATGACTGCTAAAATCAGCACTGGGTATGTGCATTTAGAAAGGAGAAAATTATGTTCCTACTAGTATTGTCAATCGAATTTTCAACTACGAGTTTTTATTTAACTCCAATTTTATGTCTGCCGCTTTTCATGCAAAAAAAAAATCTTTGTTCCAAATATACACATATTTATTTCTTTATTGTACAATTATACATATAATAGTTTCAAAATAATAATGCTAATATTACCATTAATAATAATGCTAATATTACCACTAAGACAATAATAAATAGTTTTAAAATTCCTTGTATTTTTCTCTTTAGAATATATCCAATTAGGGGCATACAAAAATATTTGTTTTTTTTTTAAATATTTAATGATTATAAAGACAAAATTATATTACGAGCTGCATTCGTGAAATCTACAGTCATCTCTGGTTTTTTCCTCTTGTGTAAATAATCAGTTTTATTTATTTTGGTGTCACCCACCCACTACTTTACAAAAGATAGTATACTGAAAACACTTATCTTCGTCCCCTCATTTGACTATATATATCTATATGTTTTTTTTTTCTTTGAGACAGAGTCTCATTATGTTGCCCTCAGTAGAGTGCTGTGGCTTCACAGCTCACAGCAACCTCCAACTCTTAGGCTTAAGGGATGCTCTTGCCTCAGCCTCCCAAGGATTTGGGACTACAGGTGTGTTTTGCGCACCACAACCCCTGGCTATTTTTTATTGTTACCATTGTCATCGTTGTTTAGCTGGCCCAGTCTGAGTTCAAACCTGCCAGCCTTGGTGTATGTGGCTGGTGCTGTAACCACTGTGCTATGGGCACTGAGCCCTTGACAATGTATTTTGTAAGTGAATGTATATAAATGATCTTATTGCCTTTTGTGACTGCATAATGCTTTGAGTAGGTGTACTATAGTTTGACATAGTGTCACTGATATTCGGTTTGTTTCTTGTCTTTTGATTTTAAAATTCTTCAGGATATAACTTTACACGTAAGTCATTTCACATAGTTTTAGTTGGTGTGTCTTTGAGAGAGCTTCCTGGTAGTGGGATTACTGGGTCAAGAGAACTTACTTTCTTTGTGTAAATTATGGCCAAATTTTTCTCTTACAGGGAAAATGTCTCCATTTTGGAGAAATGACACCAGTAACAATGTATGAAAGTGGTTGTTTTCCTCATTATACCAAAAGCGTATGTTGTTGAACTTTTGATATATTTTTTCAAATCAGATATGTGTTTGCTTCAAAGTTTATCTTTGCTTAAAACTGAGGATTTTTAAATTGTATGGTAACTTTTTTCTTTATTGGAAATGCGAGCCCAGCAGGGATCAGTACACTTTTTCTGTGAAAATCCAGACAATGAACATTTTAGACATTGCAGGCCCTAAGGGCTCCATCACAACTACTCAGCTTTGCTGCTGTCGTATGAAAGCAGCCACAGACAACATGTAAACACACATGACTGTGTCCCATTACAATTTCATTTAAAAAAGTAGATGACGGGCTGAATTTGGCCTATAGGCCGTAGTTTGCTTATGCCTACTTTATATCATTGCTAAAAACATAAATAGTTTAAAATCATCAGATACTTTTACCAGGTTAACTACTTTGTTCTTACATAATAGACTGTACATTTAACATATTCATTGAGATAGCTGAACTCAGCTCGGCATGTTGGATGGATACTGATGTAGGAAAGTGGACCCCCAGACTGGGGTCTATTGGAAAGGCGGGTGGTTTCTTGGCTTTGTGCAGGAAAGGATTCAAGAGTGAGCCAACCTGATAAAGCAAAGCCAGTTTATTAAAGTAAGAAAGAAAAAAAAAAAAA
>NW_003852485.1:3833365-3837774 GCF_000181295.1 Otolemur garnettii | reverse complement strand
TCTTGGCACTTGTGACTTGAACTGTAATAAACGTTCTAGTGCAAATGTACTTATGAAAAAATAATTTTTTTTTCTTCTGGTTGGATACCTAGTAATGGGAATGCAGGATCAATTGGAAGGTCTACTTTTATCTCTTTGAGGATTCTCCACATTTCTTTCCAAAAAGGCTATATTAGTTTGCAATCTGGACCACAGTGTATAAGTGTTTCCTTCTCTGTGCACCCACACCAGCTTCTGCAGCTTTGAGACTTTGTGATGTGAGCTATTCTCACTGGAGTTCGGCAGTATCTCAAGGTGGTTTTAATTTGCATTTCTCTGATGATTTTGGATGATGAGCATCTATTCATATCTTCTTGGGAGAAGTCTCTGTTCATGTGTCTTTGCCCAGTGATAAACGGGGTTGATGGCTCTTTTCTTGTTGATTAATTTGAGTTCTCTGTAGATTCTAGTTATCAACCCTTTGTCAGATTCATAACATGTGACTATCTTCTCCCATTCTGAAAGTTGTCTGTTTTCTTTAATTGTTGTGTTCATAGGTGTGCAGAAGTTTTTTAGCTTGATCAGGTCCCAGTATGGTAATACATTATAGGCAGGGTAGAGTGAGCAGTGAAGATAATCTGAGGTTGTTTTCACAGCCATCTGGCTTTTAAATGTTTTTTGGCTGGTTTCTCTGCCATCTCTTCTTTTGTTAGAGACCTCAGTGAGGGACTTGTGAATTGTTATTGAACAGACCTGCCAGTTTCCTATCTCTGTGCTAGAACTGAAGTCTAGTCTCCTATAGTCAACACTCTCTTCCTAGCTGCCTGCTGTCCTTCCTGGTTGAGTAAGAACTATATATTAGATAATTATGTTTCACCGTGGTATGGGAGTTGCCACTACTGGTCAGTCTTACACAGAGAGTACTTTTGGAGTTGTTACAAACTTCTTGTTTTTCCGATGGTTGTGCCCAGGGGCTTTAGTTTTACCCCATAAAACTAAACTCCCATAAAACTGCTCACTTTTTGCTGGCTCAGTGGTTGGCATTAGCACCTTGTGGCCAAGGAGCATTGTTAGGTTAAATAGTCCTATAAGGATTGCTCTTGTAGTTAAGGATTCACTTCCAGCCAGTATTAATCAGCTGAACTATTTGAGCATCATCAGAAAATGGCCATAATTTTTATCAATATGGATTTATTTTTCCACAGAGCTAAGAGTGAGTAGCAAACTGCATAAGTTAAAGATGAATAGCCTTTCGGTAATGATGTTTTAAGACTTGATTTCTTCCAATAAGATGACTGGGGATTCCTTTGTGAAAAAAGGCCTGGTAGGTACTTGGTACAGAGACACCTAATGTCAATGTGAAAACTGTGGGTTGGAGTTTGTGAGCGTACCACCCTTAAGCGTTTCTGTGGACAGTCTCTTAGGAAGAAATAATTGAATGAAGACCTGGCAGAGACCTCCTGGGTTTTACGTCTTACTGTGTTGTATAGGATTATGTTTAGCCTGATCATTTAATGGGTTGTAGCTTACCAAAGAAGCTTTTCAAATACCTTGGTGATTATCTTTGTGTCTGTGATTGGCCAACAATAATTATTTTATATAAAATCATAAGGAAGGATCTTTAATTAACATTGAAATAGGTAACCCTGTGTCTTGAGGATGTTTTTCTCCTACTCACTGCTTTTTTAACAGCATGGGCTTTTTCTTGTGTCAACATTTTTACTTCTGTATTGATATTTGTGTTACGAATAATGGTATTTGCACTTTTAAGTAGATCAATAATTGATGTTGGCTGGGTGAAGTGCTTCACACTTATAATTCTAGCCCTCCAGACGTCCAAGTCAGGTGGATTGCTTAAACTCAGGAGTTCGAGACCAGTCTATTAAAAATAGAAAAACTAGCTGGGTATAGTGGTGCATGCCTATAGTCCCAGTTACTCAGAGGCTGAGGCGAGGGGATTGCTCAAGCCCAAGAATTTGAGGTTACTGTGAGCTGTGATGTCCTGGCATTCTCTCCAGAGTGACAGAGTGTGACTCTGTCTCAAATAAACAACAAAATTAAAGTTATTTACATGTCTTCCACTGTATCTGTAAATGAGAACCTCTTGGCTCAGTGACATAGTCTCTGAATGAGATTCTGTGCAGGTAGAAGGACTTCAGTAATTAGCCATTAAATAGAAAAGAAGTTATGATGGGCATCATTAGTTTTTTCTTTCTAATAGCTTTGTATTTATTTTAATATTGTGGTTTATTTATTTTTTCTTTCAAATAGCTTTGTATTTATTTTAATCTTGTGGTTTATAAGTATCTATGACTTGAGTCCTGTATGCGGATTGAATTTAAATAGGTACTAAGTAGGGCCACCGAGCAAACTTGTATTATAACAAGCTCCATAAGTGGACACATATGGAGCCTGTCAAATTTTGACAATCACTGTCTTAAATCTGTTTTTCTAGTAATTTTTTACATTTCAATGGTTTGCTTGAGAAGAAGTTGTAAAAATAGTGCAGAAACTTTCTCTGTGCCCTTCACTCAAATTTTCTCAAATTCTCAAATGATAAATACAAAGCTCTGGTACATCGTTAAAACCAGTCCTATGAAGTTTTACCAGACCTGTAGATTTGTGTTATCTGGCCAGAGTTGAAATATAGAACTTTTTTCTACCACCACAAAGCAGCTCCCTCATGTTGTTGTCCGTTAATAATCGCACCCAGCCTTTGACTCTGGCATCCGTTGGTCTGTTTCTGTGACCTTAGGTTTGCCACTTTGAGACTTTTGTATAAATCGAACCAGACAGGATGCAACCTTTGAGACTCATGTTTTTCAGTTAGCGTAATGCCCTTGAGCTCTGTCCAGGTTGAGCAGGTGAAGACTTTTGCTTCCGATTGTTCTGATTGCTGAGCAGTGTATATGGTACAGATGCATCACAGTTTTTTATTCAATCTCCCATTAGAGCACATTTGGATTGTTTCCAGTTTGAGGTCTTTATGAAGAAAACGGCCATAAACCGCTCATGTACGGGTTTTCTGAGAACATAGTTTTTGTTTTTCTTGTGTGAATACCTAGAAGTAGATTGCTGAGTCATACCGTGTGTGTATGTGTAGCTTTATGTGACACTGCTGAACTATTTTCCAGAGCCGTATTCACCTTATAAAAACCACATATGACAGAGCTGTTTTCTCTACATCTTGTTTGCAGTTGAAATTTCCAATGTTTCAAAATTTACGTGTATGGTGGTATTTCCTCATAGCCTTATTTGCATTTTCCCAATGGACAATGCTGTTGAGTATCTTTTCGTGTGCCTGTTTGCCATTCATATGTCCTCTTTGGTAATGTGTCCAAACCTTTTTTCCATTTTTTGGAGACAGTTGTGGATTGCACTTTAATTTTTTTTTGTCTGAATGTTGAGTTTAGAGGGGTCTCTGTATATATTAGATAGTAGTGGTGCAAGCCTGTAGTCAAAGTTGGATGTGTGATTTGCAAATATTTTCTCCTATTCTATGGCTTGTCTTTTCATCTTCTTAACTGGGTCTTTGACAGAAAAAAGTTATTTTTGATGAAACCCAATTTGTTGATATATATCTATTATATTAAATCTTTTCTGGATTGTGCCTTTGATGTCATACCTAAGGACTTTTTGCCATCCTTGGTCTCCCCAGTTTTTTTCTCTTACGTTTTCATCTCTATATTTTATAACTCGTTTTACATTTAGATCAACTATAAGTTAATTTTTGTATAAGGTGCTACTTTGCCTTTTAATATTTCTAAACTCTGAGACACTATGTTCAAGTAGTTCTAGCTGATATTTGTCAAAACCTCCAGCTAAGAAAATTATTTTGGAAAATTTATTTCAAGGAGTTTTTTTTTATCAGTACACAGTGAATGTTAATGCTTAAGTATGGTTCACTCAAATACATACCATTTCCCAACACAGATTTAAAACTTTAACAGAGATAATGACTCAGTGATGTTTAATATGTACCAGGGTTCATATTTGAGATTGTGACTTGACAGCCATTGTTGCTTTCATCCTTTGGCTGGCTAATCTCCAGTGTGCTTGGTCAACTGTCATATGCATTCCTGATATTTGACATATGCATATGTACAAATATTTTAATAATGCTCACATTTAATGGTTTCTTTTCTTTTTCAGTATATTTCCTAGCATGCTTTTGAAAACTGAAAAAATATTCCAATTAAGAGCTTTTTAACTTCAGGGTGAAAGTTTCTCTCTTTTCATTCATTTGTTTGTTTGTTTGTTTCAGAGAAAATGAGGTGAAACTATCCATAGGTTATTATTTGTCTTACGTTTAATCAGTGACTTTTTCTTTGAATTTTTATGACTAATTCAGCCCTTTTTTAAAAAGTTAAAATATGATAAAAACTTTTATACTTAATTTTACGTGCCAAAGAAAAGAGAGATCGGCTCAG
>NW_003852485.1:3831469-3833139 GCF_000181295.1 Otolemur garnettii | reverse complement strand
GATGCCATAGCACTCTACCCAGGGGGATAGCTTGAGGCTCTGTCTCAAAAAAAAAAGAAAAGAGAGATCCAAGTTTTGCACAGTTCTTTCTCCCAGTGTTTTTGTTAATCATTTTAAAGTTTTTTAAATTGTAGGGTCAGCCACATTTTTATTAACTGTTTAGCACTCATTTTGTTAAACCAGAGACTCTCCCCTATATGACGCCTGCAAGGCAATAAACCCAAAGTTCATAAAAGAAGCTTTCAGTGGATGATAATGAGTCAGTTCAGTTGCTTCTGACATTTGTTACCTACAGGTAGAAATCTGTGCACAGAATCAGTGGAGTCCTGGGAGCATGGGGATGTAGTTTCAGGGTTTCGGTTTGTTATTGTGAGAAATTATTTGGTAATTTCTATAAACATTTATGAATTATTTTAGGGTACATTGCAAAAGTGTAGTATTTGTTAGGGGATTATATAAGTAAAGACACGTGCTGCACGCAGTGCCTGCATCAGTCAGTTAAGGTAGACTTTTCTGGTAGGATCCCCTTGGAATATCTTGACCATTTTTTTTTAAATTAAAGTCATTTCATTTTTAAGTTATTGTATCCGAGGACCTCCCAGGGCATTTCTTGAATCTACGCTCTGTTTCTTTAAGTAGCACGGAGCGCACAGTGGGTGCCCAGTCAGTGCTGGCTATCTGGTGACTCATTGTAGATACTGCTTTCGCTCTGTGTTCCCACCTAGCTCACTTGTTTATATTTTATATCTGCTCCTTTGATAGATCCATTTCTACAGGAGGTTTCCTCATCTTTCTTCTTGTTAATGTTTGACTTTAACTTTGCAAAAAAATAAGCATTCCATTTAAGGTGTTTAGGAGAACCCAGAGACAAACTGAACACGTGGCAACAATGACGGGACAGAGAGAGACATTTCATTTTTAGTTTGTAGATATAGTCCTCCTCCTATATTTTAGCGTGTGCGGTAGTTCTTTAGAGAGAGACAGTATGTGTGTGTGTGTGTGTATAAAACTCTATTCAATTATATTTGCATTTTTCTGTCTATAAATTATATTTCAGTAAAAAATGTAAAGGGAATTTTTTTTCCTTCTTTGATAACGGGAGTGAGCAAAAGATAATAACGATTTAAATTTAGAAGCATTATTGCTAAAATTCTGGGCTGCTTTTAAGATTTGTTAGATGTGTTGGTTCTGAGACCTTGCGTTTATGTGAACAGAGTTGACCTAGGTAGCAACCTTCAGGCAGTGTACGTGGTATCAGAGTTTACCGAGTTACTATGCGGGTATATCATTAACTCTAACTGAGTATTTACCATGTGTCAGGCATTATGCTCGACCTTGTCCTAGCATCATGTTCTCCAACTTAACTGCATTGCTTGGGGAAATTTTAAAATCCCCACAAGCCAATTAAATCAGAATTTCAGAAAGAGAGAGACCTAGGCTCCAGCATTTTCTCTCCTGCCTCAAGTGAGTCTATTGTGCAGCCAAGTTTGAGAACCACTGTGCTAGATGGACAGTGAACATACATTACCCTTTTAACTTGACTAGCAATCCTGTGAGGCGGGATATATTATCCAATTTGCAATTGAAGCTCCAGTGAGATGAAACAACTGGATAAGTAATTAGTGCAGACCCAGGCACCAACCAACATCTCTGACCTGAAGTCTTGTGGT
>NW_003852485.1:3823462-3831055 GCF_000181295.1 Otolemur garnettii | reverse complement strand
AGCCGGGAGCTAGATATTTTTATTTCCTACCTGCTATGACACCCAGGTGCTCCCACCCATCCCCCCAAAAGTGAAAGCCTAATAATATATTTATTATCTAAAGAACTTATTTAAAAATATAGATAGATATAGATACTGGGCTACAGAGTTCATTGACTTGGAAGTGCTTAGGAACAAATCATTAGCCTATCAACTTTCATGGGAGGTGATCTATTATGAAGTTTTTAAGCTATTTCAGATATGCAAACATAATGAAAACTATGAAACCTATTTTTTGGTGTTGAAAACATTATTAGGAAATCAGTAGAAGAAATTTCTTGCCAAATTACCTGGTGATGAGTAGAAGGGGAGTGGAGAGAGAGGATTATGTGAGGTAGCCTCTTACTGGCTGACTATATAATGAATAACAATCTTTTCCTCATGGGAATTATTTAGGATATCTTATTTTTTTCTATTGGAATATATCTGCTTAAAATAGAACAAGAATTGCTTCATGAAAAATTTCTTGGCAAGTTAATTTGGAATATACCTC
The DNA here is from genome assembly GCF_000181295.1 of Otolemur garnettii. Lineage (NCBI taxonomy): Eukaryota > Metazoa > Chordata > Mammalia > Primates > Galagidae > Otolemur > Otolemur garnettii. The sequence goes on along the minus strand of NW_003852485.1, from coordinate 3,830,523 downwards.
TAGGAAAAAGCCAAAGAAAAATAAGTGCTAATTATGGTGGTCGCTCGCTCACTCTGTGCAGACAGAGTTTGTTTATGTTTATTTATGTGCATGTATATGCATATATATCACACATGCTTGTAAATGTATATATGGATATGTCTTAATACATTTAAGGTAAGGTGAACAAAAGCTGTCCCTATGTATAATAGAGATATGGAATTATAATTAAGCATGAGTCAGAAAAACTTCTACAGTGTATTTGGGAAGTTACGCTACATAGTGTTTTTTAATGTATAGATGAAAAAGACAGCAGAATGTTAAATACTGTCCATTTGTTTACACAATTTTAAAAGGGCATTTAGAAGCAACTGAAATACCTAACTTCATTTAAGAAATAGCAAGGTTTGAATTGAACCTAAATTAAGTTAAAAACAGCCCTGCCATTGCACACATGACCCTCTTATTGCATGAATTAGTGTGCTTTTCTGGGTGTGTGACAACTAAATTATAACTAACGCCTTATTGACAAGAAAAGCACACAAACGTGCGTACACTCACATGTGCAATGCTAACCTTATCCTCTCATGCTGACCTTACTCTTGATGGCCTAGGGGTACAAGGACATTCTTTTGTGTTGCTGTGCCCTGCTTTATATAATTGCTATGTTCCTAAAAGCAGTAAAAAGGGAAGATTTGAGAAAGGTATAATAAAACAAAAAATGCATCAACCTAATGAAACTGTATTTGAAAAGAAAATGAAAAAAAAAACTGTATTTGATTCATTCTTTATGATGAATTTAAATTTATTATTCTTTATGAATGAATCAAATACAGTTTGCAGAAGATAATGTATTAATTGCAAAAAGACAATGTATTAATCACAAATGCCAAAAAAATATGTTAATTGTTTCTGCCTCAAAAATTTTTTTCTGGAAGATAAGGTGATGCACTCAGGAAACTGTACTATAAGACACAGGTACCTGGTGGCCCTTATTCCTGTATTGTGTTAGTCACTTGGCAGCTACCTGTACTCTTTCTGTCATTCTCTAAATGTTAGAATGGAAGACCTATATCTTTTTTATTTTTTAAAGATAGAATCCCACTCTGCCATGTCCTCAGCCTAGCTCACAGGAACTTCAAACTCCTGGGCTCAAGCAATCCTCCTGCCTCAGCCTGCAGAGCAGCTGGGACTACAGGTGCCTGCCACAATGCCTAACTAATTTTTCTATGTTTTGATAGTGGCAGGAGTCTCACTCTTTCTCAGACTGGTCTCAAACTTCTGAGCTGAAGCGATCCCCTTGCCTTGGCAATTGCAGAGTGCTAGGATTACAGGCATGAGCCACTGTGCCTAGTCAAGACCAGTGTGTTGCCTAAGGATTTGCTTGGCTTGGCTTTGCTTTATCTACACAGTGTGATGGGTGTGATAGATCATCCTTTGTATTGAAGGAAAGGATCTACAGGTATCTTATAAACATAGACAAGATACTCAAATAATTTAAGTATAAGTAAGTAGATAGACTAGTAAAGCAAAAAAGGCTCTTCAAGGATTGAAGTGTCTGAAGAGAGAGAGAGTTTTTACCGGTGGATTGCCAAGATGTCCTCTAAATGTAGATAGTGTCAGGAGCCATGCTTTTAAGTACAGCAAAGATGTCAGATTCCTTGGAGGTGAAACTGAGGTACAGGATTCATGTGGAACTGTCATCCTCCAGCTTGCTAGTTGGTGCTGAGGCTGTTGTTAAGGCGTGGGGTGGGGCCCAAGTCTTCACCAGGATGGGTCTTCCAAGTTCACCGTCATGGCTGTTGATCAGAGACATCAGTTGCTACATGGGCCTCTCCATGGGCTTCTCTCAAGGCAAGGCAGAGTGCCCAAAACAAACTCCACAGTGTAACCTAACTCAGAAGTGACATCCTATCACTGTTACTGCTTTTTGTTCACTGGAACTGAATCACTAAATCTAGTCCATGTTCAAAGGAAGGAGATTCCCCAAGGAGGCAGGGTCATTGAGAGCTGCCTGCCATAGTAATATATTTCATTTTAATCAGTATATCAAAAACAGTAATTCAGGCTTGGTACCTGTAGCACAGTGGTTATAGCACCAACCACATACACAAAGGGTGGCAGGTTCAAACCTGGCCCGGACCATCTAAACAACTGCAACAAAATAGCCAGGCATTGTGGCAGGCATCTGCAGTCCTAGCTTCTCAGGAGGCTGAGGCAAGAGAATTGCTTAAGCCCAAGAGTTCGAGGTTGTTGTGAGCTGTGACGCCATGGCACTCTACCAAGGGTGACATAGTGAGTCTCTGTCTCAAACAAACAAAAAAAGAAAAAGTATTTCAATATGTAATCAATATATAAAAATTACTAGTATGTAATATGTTATACTAAGTTTATGACATAGTGTCTATTTTACACTTGTACATCTAAATTGAGATGGTATATTTGCATTGGAAACACTTGTTCTATATTTAGGTGGCACAAAGTTTATAGTTAAAAAATTGGACCCACAGCCAGGCACGGTGGCTCATGCCTATAATCTCAGCACTTAAGAGGCCAAGGCAGGTGGATTGCCTGAGCTCACAGGCTCAAGACCAACCTGAGCAAGAGCAAGACCTCATCTCTAAAATAGCCGGGCATTGTGGCGGGTGCCTGTAGTCCCAGCTACCTGGGAGGCTGAGGCAAGAGAATTGCTTAAGCTCAAGAGTTTGAGGTTGCTATGAACTGTGACACCATGGCACTCTACTGAGGGTTACATAGTAAGACTCTGTATCAAAAAAAAAAAAAAAATTCGACCAGGCATGGTGGCTCACACCTTTAATCCTAGCACTCTGGAAGGCTGAGACAGGAGGATCACTTGAGCTCAGGAGTTTGAAACCAGCCTGAGGAAAAGTGAGACCCCTATCTCTACTAAAAATAGAAAAACTAGCCAGGCATGTGGGGAACATCTGTAGTCCCAGTTACTCTGGAGGCTGAAGCAGGAGGATCACTTGAATCTAGGAATTTGAGGTTGCAGTGAGCTATGATGATGCCCTGGCATTCTTGCCTGGGCAACAGAATGAGTGAGACCCTGTCTCAAAAATCAAAAGAAGAGTGAATTTCCATACTCAAGTTGTTCCAAATGAACTTAAGCATTTTCCAGTGGCCGAATCAAGTGTCAGATTTCAAATACAAACTAAATTAAAAAATGTAGTCTTTCAGTCACCCTAGTCATGTTCGGAGTGTTCAAGAACCACATGGCTACCATACTGGACAGCACAGTCCTAGAAATTTGGCTGAAAAATAAAGGAGGGAAATAATATGGCACTTGGAAGGAGCAGGGAAACAGAAATTAAAATGATAGAACTCCTTTTGTGTGTGTGTGTGTGTGTGTGTGTGTCTCCTAGGGAGAAAAATATTTAAGATGGTGGAAAAACATAGAGGATAATTAATATCTTTGGGTTATTGGAGACTTGAGTGGAGGTGCCCCAGGGGCAAATAACCTGAAGTGTAAATGGCTTATGGTATTTTGGGTGTGGAAACTTAAAGGAATTGAGTGTGGGAGACTAAACCGGAGCTTTTCAAAGTTTTCCCTTGGGTTCACTCTGTTCATCATTTTTTCCTGGTGTCGATGCCAAGAGAGAGAAAAGCACTTGGAAATGGAACCCATTTTCCAGGCTTTCCTTTTCTGGGAGTCTCAGAGGAGACCCCTTCCTGACCAGGACCAGAGGTGTTCTCGGGATCGGAGGAGTTCTCTAGGAAGGAAATGGGCATCCTAACCATGTGACACTACATCAAAGTGTTACTTGTAAATTAGCTCAGTCACCATGCGCTGACTCCAGTCCTAACTATCTTGTGGGCATTTGCAGTTTCTGAGCAAAACTATTACAAATCTTTCTGCATTAGAGGTGAAGAGACCTGGGAACATCTAGTCCAATACTATTTTGAAAATGAGGAAATGGAGGACTAGAGAAGTTAAGTGATTTACTTAATGGTAACACAAGTGGCAATTTGTGTTAGACACTCCCAGGCCTTTTGATTCCCATTACGTAGCTTGCCCAGCACTACCCCGGGAAGCAGTCACCTCTGCTGCTGTGGTTGGGGTCTGCACACCAAGGGCCCCGGCATTCTTACTTGAATAAGCAGTATATTTTGGTGGCCCTTGTTAAGGTCACTGGGATTTCACCAGTGAACATGGACATACGATGTTCTGTGTGCTTTGGGGCAAATTTCCTAGGCTCTGTAAACTCTATTTAAGAGGCAGTGACAAATGCCTCATGACATTAAATATAGACCAGAAAGCACCTGTGCAGGGCTTAGTGGTAGATAGTCAGGAACTGCATGTTTTCTATTCTGCCACTGGCTTTTGCTCACTCGCTTTTTGTTTATTTTGTATGAATGTTTCAACTCCCAAAGGAGTAATATCGTGTAGTATTAAGAGTGCTGGCTTTAGGATCTGACAGCTTGGTCTTCAATCTCAGCTCCACCACTTACTAGCTAAGGGACCTTAGGCAAGTTGCTTAACCTCTATACATCACCCTCATCTGGAATGTGGAAGTGGCAGAACATATGTGAGGATAGGAGTTACAGTTTCTAACATTAGCCAGCATTCAAGGGTTAGCTATTATCAATACTGAGTATAAACTGTTTTTCTTTGTGTCCTTCCTGAAACTTGCTTTTAGGACGTGAACATGCCAATGTTTGATAAGTGCTTGCTTTGATGTGAGGAATATCTACTGCCTCTTTTTTGGGTACATTATGCTAAATGTAACTGAAAGATGAGTCCCATTCTTGAAGATAAAAAGGTCACACACAATCAGGTTCTTCTTTCATGACGTTAATCATGGTCCTCATTGGGCAAGGAAGCTGCAGTCACATTGGAGTTCTGACCAGCAGGTGGTTATGCAGCCTCAGGAAAGTTACTGAATGGGCAAAATGAGGGAGCTTTCTTTCCATTCTATAATTCTGTCAGTCCCAGTTCAATCTCAAACCCTTCCTCTTTTTTCCTAAATAGAGGATTAGAAACTTTCTGAGGATTAAGTACTTTTACTTATATAGATCTCTCTTTTTTTAAAACATACATCCTTTTGGCCCTTGGATGACCTCGTGCACCTCTGGCTTGTCACGGCGTGTTGTAGAATAGGTTGGCTCTCAGCAGCTCACCAGCTTCTTCCTATCTTGTGAACTCATGGAACATTAATATAACACACCTGCCCTTCCTTCCTCTACAGACCCACATCTGCGCCACTTAAAGTTTTAGATGCTAACAGAGAATAAGACAGGCCAGGTCCCCCTCTCTAAGCATTTTCATTCTAAGATCAAATAATAAGTAAATAAATAAACAACAGGATGATTTCAGATAGTGATAGAATAGGGGGACAAAACAGGATTATGTGAAGAGTGGGCCAAAAGAGGGACATTGGTACCTCTTTTGAGTGGTTAGTAAATACCTTTTCCAGGAGGGAATATTTTATCTGAGTTCTAACTGAGCTCCAGGAACAGGTAATTTGAATTTCCAGAGTTAGAAGCATTTGGAGCAGAGGGAAAATCTGCAGGGCCCTCAGATGTGAAGAGATTGGGTCTATTTGAGGAAAGGAAAGGATGCCAGGGTTAATTACTACATGAAACGGAAACTGGGAGTCAGAGGGGAAGCTCAGTGGTTCTCAGAGTTTATCATGTATTAGAAGTACTTGGAGCTTTGTCAAATGTGGATTGGAAGGTGTTTTTCCCAGTGTCTCTGATTGTGGAGGTCTCTGAGGCCTTAGAATTTGCATTTCTGGGAAGGTCTCAGGTGCTGCTCCTGCTTTGACACCACTTTAAGAACCATCAGGCTAGCTCATCTTGGGCCTTGTAAGTCCAGGAAAAGAATTTTGGGTCTTACCAATGTATTGGGTGGCCAGTGGAAGATCAGAGATGTGATGTGATCTAATTTACATATTTAAAAGGTCACTGTACTACAGAAGAGACCAGATTTTAAGAAACAAGAGGAGAAGCAGAGGGAAGTCTGTCTTGGAGCAGTTCTGGCAGGAAATGGCAGCGTAATTACCAGGGTGGTGGCACAGGAGTGTGTGAAAATTACATAAGTTCAAAATGTGCTTTCAAGTTAAGAGATGATTAGAAAAGATTGGAAGGTGGAGAGAAGGGACAGAGTAATCAATATTCCTGGATTTTTTGCTTGATTTAACTGGGTGGTTACTGTTGTCATTTGTACAAATGGGGCATAATGGGAGAAGTTTGGGTGAGAATGGGAAGTGGGGTGGAGAGGAGAGCCAAGAATTTTTGTTGTATAAAATCTGAGACGCCTAAAGGGGCACAGGGGTGTCCAGATCCAGAGATCATCGGGCATATAATCCAAGCTCAGTGGAGGGTGGAGATGTGAATTTGAGAGCCATCCACATAAAGATGGCACTGAAAGCCGTGGGTTTGATAAAAACACTATGGTGTCGGGTCGTAGAAGGAGAAAAAAGAGCAGAGAACTGGCCCTGGGGTCCTCCAGCATTTAGAAATGAGCAGAGGAGGTGCGGGTAGGGTGGAGACTGAGTAATCGTAGTGAAGAAGCAAGACAACAGTAGATTATGTGGTCACAGGAGTCAGGGGAAGAGAGTCCCATGCCAGAGTCTTGGGCAGCTGGCTGTGAAATGTGCTCCCTGTGACCAAGATGAGATGGGTAATTATTTGTTCAGTTTGGACCCACACGTCTCTCCTCAAGGACCCACATTTTTGTCCTCAAGTTCCTCTTGTCAAGAATTATATGTCTTGGGTCTCTCCTTGTTGATTTTCATTGTAGCTTATCTTTTAAAGATATTCTGACATATGTGTATTCGCTCCAATTTGGAATTAACAAAGTCTTCTCTTGTTTTAGTAAAACTCAGATAAACTGAGAAGTTGTGTTGAGAAATGGGTCTCTATAATAGAAATGCATAGCTTAGGGACCATGAAAACATTGCCAGTTATTCAGAAGGACTGCTTCATTAACACTTACCACAGTGGATCTTACCTTCGACAGCCTTCTACATTGAGAGGCTTGCTGGTAAATTCTTTTTAGTCCTTAGATTGTAATACTTATAAAGCCTATTGCATCGTTTTCTTTTACAAACCCCATATCC
>NW_003852485.1:3816866-3823089 GCF_000181295.1 Otolemur garnettii | reverse complement strand
TGAACCGATAAGATCAAACTGGACTTGAGTAACTTATTAAGAATCTAAGTATATCTTGGTCAAGCACAGTGGCTCATGCTTATAATCCTAGCATTCTGGGAGGCCAACATGGAAGGATCCCTTGAGGCCAGGGGCTAGAGCATTTAAGTTTATCTCATATAACATTTCAGACCTTTTTTCTTTCAAACCAGGAATGTATTTGTTTTTTGCTTGTTTGTTTTGTTTTGAGACAGAGGCTTACTTTGCCATCCTGATTAGAGTGCGGTGACATCATTGCTCACAGCAACCTCAAACTCCTGGGTCCAGGTGGTCTTCTTGCCTCAGCCTCCCAAGTAGCTGTTACTACAGATGTCCACCACAACTCCTGGCTATTTTTTTTAGAGACAGGATCTTGCTCTTGCTCAGGCTGGTCTCCAACTCCTGATGTCAGGCAATCCACCTGCTTTGACCACCCAAAGTGCTAGGATTATAGGCATGAGCCACTACACCCAGCTGATATGATTAGAATTCTATTGTTTTTCTCTTTTATTCCCTCTTTACAGCTATTTTAAGGATACTAATACTGACAGTAATGGAATAATGATTGTAAGGGACACACAATATTGAAGTGCTCTGTCCATCAAAGTGATATAAAGACCAGTCAATAGTAATAGCAGGATGCCAACTGAAGTCTGCATTACAATGAAGTCATGATATTTTCAAACAATATTATTAAATACTTCTGCTTTAATTCTCGTTATGAAAATTGAGTATCATATTAAGATGATTAAAAAATTAGTTTATGTAAGTATAATTTACTATAGGTTGTTCTTTTTAAGGCTTGATTAAAGGATTTTGCCCTGATCTGAGGAAGTTTTCTGTCTCAAATTTCTTTTCAGTGTAACCTTCTTTCCACCCACTCCGGTGTGAAATTTGCTATTGTTAAGGGTAGCAGCCTCTAAGGAATAGACAGTGATGGTAAAACTAGGCCAATGGCAAAAAAACTGATGTGAAAATCTATTCAGCAGGAATCCTGGGGATTCCTGTTTGAATAGGGATTAGGAGACTTCACTGGCAGTTACTGTGATTTTCAAATACTAATGAAAACTGGTATTCATAAGCAGTACATTATACTTGTTATTGAATGTTGATGTTACGTCTTTCTTTTTTTTTATTACCAGAATTTCCTGTATTTAGATTATGATATAGCCTTTGATTATTTTCCTTATGCCTTTGACTCTGGATGACATCATTTATCTTTATTATGTTACTAATTCAAAGTGTCTAACCAAAAACTTAAGAAAATGAGGGGAAGTGTCTATAAGTAAATGATAATTTTTAAATTTTGCTGCTGAATGAAAGGTGAAATAAGTTTCCAAAGTCTTTTTTTTTTTTTTTTGAGACAGAGCCTCAAGCTGTTACCCTGGGTAGAGTGCTGTGGCATCACAGCTCACAGCAACCTCCAACAGCTGGGCTCAAGCAAGTCTCCTGCCTCTGCCTCCCAAGTAGCGGGGACCACAGGTATCCGCCACAACGCCTGGCTATTTTTTGGTTGCAGCCATCATTGTTGTTTGGCGGGCCCGGGGTTGGATTCGAACCCACCACTGTAGGTGTATGTGGCTGGCGCCTTAGCCACTTGAGCCACAGGCGGTGAGCAGTAAAGTCTTAAAGCTACTTAAGATTCGGGCCAAATCCAGGCCTCCACCTAGTATTCTTTTCCCTTTAAGCACATATTCCTAAATCCAATGTGAATGGATCACAATTGGGAACCAACATCTGATAGATCCCACAGGCTCTGCTTATCTCAGCTCCACTCTTCTTTCAAGAACTGAGTCCCTTGTCTCTCCTCTTTGAAGCACGCTGTGATCCGTGCTTAGACAGAGCTGGCCGCAGCTGGCTCTCCGGGTCCTGAATTTTCAGTTCCGTTTGTTTCATAGCCACTCTGTTCTGCTTTGTCTTTGCTGTTTCATTACACATTACATCTTTCCTGTTAGACCACAACTTCACTGTGGAAGGATCTTGGTCTCGTTCCCATGTGCTCTCCATTTTTCAGGAATGAAAGTGACAAATACTTTATTAATTGAAGTAATAATTGGGAACATTAAAGTTCTATGTAAATAATTTTTCAACTTTTGCTTGGTTCTGCTTCCCTTTTAAAAAAAAAAATAGGTTTATCTTGAGTAGTTAGAGATGGGGTTTCATCACAGACGTAAACTAACTTTGGAAATCAGCCAGTCACACACACACACACACACATCAAACCTCTGAGGAATTCTTCATTGCAGTGTAGAGTAGACAGGGAAGACTTGCCCAGAATTGCAACGTGGTGTGGACCTCGAGGATAACAGATAATACAACATGCAAAGACAGGGAGGATGGGGAGGGCGTTTCACATGGAGACCAGGGAGAACAACACATGGGGATGGGAAGGAGCCTGATGAGGATGGAATGAGGCGATGATCCCTGGGGAGATCACCATGGCAGGAGGTCCCAGCCATACCTTTCTTCACAGCCACTCTCCCTGAAAGCCAAGTCCACTTGGACAAACTCTTCCTACTGCCTTACTTCCCTGCTGGTGGCACCTGGGCTTCTCTTTTGGCCTTTCTGATAACGCTGTTTTAAAACCCTAAGGAGCTCAGTTATCCCTTACTAATAAATCTAGAGTATGATTTTTAATAATCATCTTTAAAATTTTTTTTTTTTTTTAGTGACAGAGTCTCACTGTGTCACCCTTGGTAGAGTGCGGTGGCGTCACAGCTCATGGCAACCTCAAACTCGTGGGCTTCAGTGGTTTTCTTGCCTCAGCCTTCCAAGTAGCTGGGACTACAGGCACCTGCTAGAAACGCCTGGCTATTTTTAGCTGCAATAGTGGTTGTTTTAGCAGGCCCAGGCTGGGTTCAAACCCGCCAGCCTAGGTGTATGTGGCCGGCACCCTCACCACTGAGCTGTGGTCACTGAGGATAAAAATGAAACATTTTTTTAAATCCATAGATAATGCTGATTTAAAAATTCATTTTATTTTTTGATGGTAAGAACCTTTTTTCTTTCCTAATTATATGCTTAGGCAGCTCAACTTTTATGGAAAGGATTCACTGAATTTGCTTTTTAAGTAAATATAGGTATGTACTGTGGGGCAGGCATTGTTCCAGAGATTCTGGATCTGGAAACGTGTGAGCATGGTGGTGGAGACCATGGATTAATTACCCAATAAAAATGGAAGGAGAGACATCAGGATGTTGCTGAGTAACCATACATCAAAAGTAAAGCAGAGGAAGAGAGGTGTGGGGTGAAGATCAGGAGCATTCTGAAGGAAGGAGGTGCAGAATCTTGTATTCTAGGTGTGTTCAAGGAAAAGGCAAGGTTCCTATGACTGGAGGGTGTGAACCCAAGGAGACGTTGGTGGGCAGGGCAGGGAGAAGCCATGGGTAGTGGAGGACAGATTACAGATAGTTCCCAATTTATAATGGTTTTATTTACAATTTTCCAACTTGACTGTGGGCTTACAATCCCATTGTAAATTGCGGAACATCTGGATTTACAATGGTTCAATGTACAGTTTTCTATTCTACAATGGATTTATGAAGATATTAAATGCATTTTTTACATTATTTTTGAGGTAGGATGGATTTACCGGGATGTAAACCCACAGTAAGCAGTGGAACCTCTGTGCAGGGCTCTAGATCTTATTCTGAATAGCATGAGAAACTGCTGGAGCATGTGAGAAGGGGGAGTGGTCTGACTTATATTTCCAAAAATCTCTCTGATTGCTACACATAGCTCATCATCCATTGGTAGGTGAAGTGGGAAATACATCCATCTGTATAGCATGCTTCTTTCTTGGAAGGAGTTATAAAAGTAAACAGATGAAACTGGTATGTATTCAGGGAAAATATAGAAAAAATATTGCATTTGTGAAATCTGTTCAATGTGCTACATCACTACAGCGAAGGAAGAAATTCTGTTTGGGGGTGGTTTGTGAGGCAAGAGGGTAGACTTAACCAGACTTTGAAGGATAGATTGGATTTATCTGGATACAGAGAACATATTAAATTGGAAACAAATGATTAAAAGGCCCCAAGGTAAGAGCCACTATGAGGTATGAAAGTGAGATATTGATGTTCATCCTGAGACATCAGGATCTTTACAGTTTATCAAAGACAATAAATTATCCTCTTGATTTGGTACAATGAACACATAACTAATTGGACCTAATGGAGGCAAATATCAACTTGCATTATCATATTTCTTGCATTACCAAGTAATGTAGGCATAATACTCAAAATGCTTAGTAGGAAAAGGAGGGGGGCAAATTCCCTTAATTCTGCCATCCAACACGAACTGTTGACATTTTGGTGTGTTTTTTCTAGATGTGAAAAAAAACAGCTATATATACATTTAGGAATTTTGTGAATTAGATCCTATTAGAACATTACAATATATATATCCTATTTTTTGTGTTTGGTTTTTATTTTAGGAGAAAGCCGAAAGCCAAGGCACCCCTTCCTCCAGCTGAGACCAAACACGTTGATGTCTCTTCAGTTTCTAATTCTGAAGAATCCGCTGCTTTCAACATGGAACAGAAAGAAAACACAATAGATAAAGACATTGAACTCTCAGTGGTTCTCCCTGGGGATGTTATCAAATCTACTACTGTTCCTGGCAGGTATGATGGAGCAAATGAAATACCAGGACTCCTCTTTCTTATAGCCCATTGAGACCTTTTGTGCTATAGACCGCTTGATATTTTTTCTTTGACCGAATACTTTATTCATCACTCGGTTCAGTTGCTTGTTTTTAAAAATTACTTTAAAAAATGTTAACATTTTTCAACCAGTGCTATGAACGCCACACATCTTTATGAAGTGACTCTTGAAATTTAGAACTATTTCATCTCTTGTTAGTTATTAAGTTCTCAAAATTAAACTTCCTAGAGCAGTGATTTTGAGCCAGTGTGTTGTAAGAGGATCTTAGGTATGCCACAAAAATTTTTAAAGGTAATTAATTAAATTATTTTCAAAAGAAGTTCAAAGCACGCTAAGTATATTCTTTTTCTTTTCTTTTCTTTTTTTTTTTTTCTTTTTTGATCAACATAATTTAAGTGGGCCATGGAAATTTAACTATAAATTCAAATGTGCTGTGTGGTTAAGAAAAGGTTGAAAAACATTGTCATAGAGGAGTGGCCATCAGTTGTATTGATTTTGTAAGGCAAGCTTACAAATCAAGCCTGTTAGTTACCCATAAGAAAATCCTTTCTCTTTCTCTCCAAATTGTTCTTCCCAGTGTAAGCGGTTACTTTAAATTTGATTTTGCAGAAGTTACTAACCACTCTTAAAATAGGATAATTTCCTATTTATGAAAACAGATAACTATAAAATTGATAGCTTTCCTCTCTTCAGTGATTTACTTGATTAACTAAAAATGTGGGTGAATTAAATAGAAATGTAAAATCAAACTTCTTAAACAATTTTTGACCAGCCAGGCTGGGAGAGTAAAATCAAAGTTTCAACAAGCAAAAAGAGAAGGTGTGATTTAGGAGACTGATATCTTTAAATACCTTCATGAAAATTGGAAAAGTGGAACAAAGCCAAGTGTAATTTTCCATTTCATTCTGAAGTGGAAAGTTACACAAACTGGATACTTGGTCTTGCTCCAGACTTGGGCCTGTTCCACCTTTCACCTTCACCTGCACATTTGTTATCAGGAGTCTGTTTTAGAAATTTGAGCTGTTCTGACCTTAGGGGTGTGTGTGTGTGTGTGTGTGTGTGTGTGTGTAAGGAAAATGAATAATTAAGCAGTATACTGTGTATTGCATTCATACAATCTGGTTTTGTCTAGAAAAACTCATTCAAGATAATTGCCTGTGGCTCAAAGGAGTAGGGTGCCGGCCCCATATGCCAGAGGTGATGAGTTCAAACCCAGCCCTGGCCAAAAACTGCAACTGCAAAAAAAAAGATAACTTAATTTTAAGATTTATCATCAGAATCTTATAACTTTACAAATCATTGGAAGTAGATGAAAATAACATAGTTCTGCTCTAGCGAATAAAGCAGTATGATGTATTAAATTCTCGTCAAATTTGAGTAAGCTGCATTTTGCCATTTTTATTGCAAGTTGCAGAGAGCACCTGTTGAACCCTATTTATGAGCTGGAGAAACCTGTGGCTGTCCATGGTGGGCTACCACCTGTACCTGTATTTTGCCTCCTCCAGGTGAGGACGGCATCTGGAAAGTTAGAGACTATGGCC
>NW_003852485.1:3805610-3816238 GCF_000181295.1 Otolemur garnettii | reverse complement strand
TTTTTTTTCTTTTTTTTTTGCAGTTTTTGGCTGGGGCTGGGCTTAAACCCACCACCTCCAGCACAAGGGGCCGGCGCCCCACTCCTTTGAGCCACAGGTGCCACCCTGGTTTCTCTGTTTTTAGTAGAGATAGAGTCTTGCTTTTACTCAGGCTGATCTCAAATACTTGAGCTCAGCCAATCCACTCGCCTTGGGCTCCCAGAGTGCTAGGATTATAGGTGTGAGCTGCAGCACCTGGCCCATTTAAAGTCAGTTTTAAAAGAGTCAGCATTTTTCTTAGTTCTTCATGATTGACACTGATTTCATCACAAATACTCATCAAAATTTCTTCTCCAATTTGCCAGTTCTCCTTTCTATAGCCATCTTCTCTGTTTCCCATCAATCAGCTTCTGGATTCTTTAGATATTATTTTTAGACCTTAATGACTCCAGCATCAGAATCATGATTTTCCTCTCTTTCCTGTCACCCATTATAATTATTTTGGACTCTTCCACATGCCACCCTGAGTTAACTGTTCTTGTTTCCATAGGTCTGGAAACCTAGATCCATAGTCAGCCGCCTCTGTCCACCAGGTATTATTGGTGGGATCTCAGCCCTTTAAAACCATCCCATTCTCAGGTCTTAAGGTTCCTTCTTTGGACAAAGCCTCTAAACATCTAGCTTACCCATTTGTTCTTAACTGCATTTGTTCTTCCTGTTTCTTATTAAGTCTAATTCGTGCGTTTGTTCTTCCTGTTCCTTATTAAGTCTAATTCGTGTCTGCTCTTTAGGTTGCTGCATTCTTCTTCATGTCCCAGTTTTCTTCACCTCTAATTTTTTTTATACCTAAAAGATGATTCTACCTCAGTCTTCTCTCCTCCATCTGTGCTTACAAGAGCTCTCGATTCTTCTCCCTCTCCTGACCACCCAGCACATATACTTCCCAGGTCCCTAAACCTGAGTAATTTTTCTTTAATCAGCTTTTTGTTTCTGGGTCTTAACTGTTGTTGAATTGCTACAGTTTTCTTATCTATGAACGTGTATTATAGCTGAATTGTTGGGATTAAATAAGACATCACATATGTCCAGGCCTAATGAAACACTGTCAGTGCCTGACACATATTGGCTTTCTCCATTTTTTTCCCTGGGAACTCCTTTTCTTAACCTTGGACTCTCTCCATTTACCTTGCACCCTTAGATTCATCTGGCTAACTACCTCTGGGGTGGGGGAAAAAAAAAGAGAAAAGAATTCAAACTACCAAGCCTGAAGACTGAGATACCTTGTTTTCTTCTCCAAAGTTAAGTGGGCTTTCCTGTCACCTACTCTGCTTTGTATTAATATATCTTAGGCTTCACCACGTAACACTGTCTAGAGATAATCTACTTCTTCACCTTCACACTGGCATGAACTTCCCCCAAACCCTCTTATAAATTACCACCCTCACCTTCATTTTGTCCAGTTAGCTAAGGTAGCTCAATTGGTATATTTTATACAATGGCTCCCTGATTTCCCAAGAATCACTGTTGTCGCTGGCATACAAATTCTTTTGACATTTTATGCCATGGATATTATATTTTGTCCTTTGCATACATAATTTATATGTATGTTGTATTTTCTTAAACCATAAAAGTTGTGAGGACATCATTACTTTTCTTCATAGTGCTTAGCACAATTTCAAGCATTGTAGTAGACCTTTAATAAGTTTATCAAAATGAATATATGTGCATGGAGATAGGAACGTAAATGGTGCTTTGAAAAGGCTTTTGGAATGGGCCCTAGTTGTTTTCCCAGTATCTTTTAAGTAAAATCATTTTCTTCAGATACAGAACAAAGTAAGAATTCCCAGAATGAGAAACCCCAAATTCTGATTACTTTTAAAATTTTGTTTAGGGCTAAAGAGTTTTTTCTGAAAGTAGAATTTATTAGATATGTGTTTTTACTATGATGTTTGATTTAGGAACTTTGTTCTTCAATAGTTTTATCACTAAGAGACTTACAGGTCAGGTGCAGTGGCTCACACCTGTAATCCCAGCACTCTGGGAGGCTGAGGTGGGTGGATTGCCTAAGTTTACACAGTTGCAGATCAGCCTGAGCGAGAGCGAGTCTCTGTCTCTAAAAATAGCCAGTCATTGTGGTGGGTGCCTGTAGTCCCAGCTACTTGGGAGGCTGAGGTAAGAGAATCATTTGAGCCCAAGAATTGAAGGTTGCTATGAGCTATGATGCCCAAGCTCTTCAAAGTGTGAGACACTGTCTCAAAAAAAAAAAAAAAAGGATGACTTATGGGTGCAGTGACTAATGTTTTTTTATGGGGTGACCATAAAGTTCATGTACAAATTAAGATAGTAGAAAATAGTAGCTGTTTTAAATTGCACATCTGGCTACCTTGCATTAATGGTTCAAGATTTAAAGTAGTTGTGTGGCCCTTTTGGCTCGCTGAGCACCGTCATGGTGGTCAGCAAGAACAAGCGCCTTACAAAAGGCAGCAAAAAGGGAACCAAGAAGAAAGTAGTCAATCCATTTTCTAAGAAAGATTGGTATGATGTGAAAGCACCTGCTATGTTCAATATAAGAAATATTGGGAAAACACTAGTCACCAGGACACAAGGAACCAAAATTGCATCTGATGGCCTCAAAGGTCGCGTGTTTGAAGTGAGTCTTGCTGATCTGCAGAATGATGAAGTTGCATTTAGAAAATTCAAGCTGATTACTGAAGATGTTCAGGGCAAAAACTGCCTGACTAACTTCCATGGCATGGATCTTACCCGTGACAAAATGTGTTCTATGGTTAAAAAATGGCAGACTGTGATTGAAGCTCATGTTGATGTTAAGACTATACCGATGGTTATCTGCTTCGTCTGTTCTGTGTTGGTTTTACTAAAAAACACAACACTCAGATACGGAAGACCTCTTATGCCCAGCACCAACAGGTTTGCCAAATCCGGAAGAAAATGATGGAAATCATGACCAGAGAGGTGCAGACAAATGACTTGAAAGAAGTTGTCAATAAATTGATTCCAGATAGCATTGGAAAAGACATAGAAAAGGCATGCCAGTCTATTTATCCTCTCCATGATATCTTCGTTAGAAAAGTAAAAATGCTGAAGAAACCCAAGTTTGAGTTGGGAAAACTCCTGGAGCTTCACGGTGAAGGTCGTAGTTCTGGAAAAGCTACTGGGGACGAGACGGGTGCTAAAGTTGAGCGAGCTGATGGATATGAACCACCAGTCCAAGAATCCGTCTAAAATTCAGGCTTTTAATAATGACAAATAAAGAATCCTATTTGTGAAAAAAAAAAATAAAGTAGTTGTGTGATTCTGAATATCACAGGGATGTTATTCTAGATATTTTAGAGGCTGATTAGAGATATCTTAATACTGTGATTAGGGCTATCTTGAGTATTATACCTATTTCTGGCCCATTGTTCAAAAATGTCTAACAATAATGACAACAAAAAGACATATTAAAATAGAAATATATGTTCTATTCCTAAAATATGTGAGCTACCCAATATGAAGATTCATAATGGACACGGCACCAGTAGCTCAAGTGGCTAAGGCGCCAGCCATATACACCAGAGCTGTAGGGTTCGAATCCAGCCCGGGCCTGCCAAACAACAATGACAACTACAACCAAAAATTAGATGGGCATTGTGGTGGGCGCCTGTAGTCCCAGCTACTTGGGAGCCTGAGGCCAGAGAATCACTTAAACCCAGGAGTTAGAAGTTGCTGTGAGCTGTGATGCCACAGCACTCTACCCAGGGTGACTGCTTGAGACTCTGTCTCAAAAAAGAAAAAAATATTCATAATGACAGAAGTAACATTTCTTCATCCCTTGTTGCCACTGTATCAAAGGAATAGGACAAATTTCAACAGAGTGACACAAGAATTTAGCAGAGGGCTAAAGAAAGTCATTTTAAATAAGTTTAAATTAAGTTCATGAAGGTTTCTTAAATAGAGTTCCATATGTCACTCTGCAGCATCTCTGATACAATTTTTTGAGACCGTCTTTTCTGAATTTGCCTATTTCTTGCATATTTATTTGATATGATTATTTATTGTGCCTTTACTGTGAAGAATAGTGTCAAAATTAGACCCAGATATGTATTTAGAAAACTGAAGTGTTTCAATTAACATTTCAGAAATACTTCCCCCCCTCTCCCAAAACGTGTCCTTGAGGAGGATTTTTAGAAAGTCTACTTCTGTCTTGTCAGGCATCTCAGGCAGAGGTCTGCTTCACTTGCAGGAATCTGATCACACAGCGCTCCCTGCAGAGGAATGCTCTTGTTTGTGCCTTGATTTTTCCCAAAGAGCTTAGTCAGACTGGGGAACAAAGTCAGGTCAGAAGTGACCGTTTACTTTATGCACAGGTGGTAACTAAAATCTTGTTATTCTGAATTAGGTTGATAGCCTTCCGCTGGCTCAACCATTTTCGGTACCAGAGCTTAGCAATGCCTTGTCTTTAATGACCTGAAGTTACCCTGTCTCTACCAGCTTGCCTTTGTGAGCCCTTGCTTATGTTGAAGGTAGCTCTAATCCTAACTTGAAACTCTTGGACATTTCTGTATAGCTTATTATCATAGATGATTGGATTGAAGAAAAGAATTAAAGTATTTTATATATAACATATGGTACTCTAGTATACATTTGTGTATGTCTATGTGTATGTGTGTTGGGTCCCATCAGGGGTGCCACTTGGGGCCCAGGACTAGGCAGGTCTCTGGCCCGGTATATCTATGGTGTAGTTGTGGACCACTGTGCTGTCTTGCTTGGGAACAATTACCCTTAGGTGCCTGAGGGCTATTCACCTTAGCAGAAGGGAGAGAAAGAGAAAGATAGTCTGTGAGGGATAGAAACAGACTTAATAGGAGAGTAAATCTTAGCAGTCTTCTTAGACAGGCCCCGGGCAGGGGCCATCCAAGCAGGAGAAGTGGAAGATCTTGTCAGTAAACAACCGGTGGCTGCTTGCTCCCGACTGCCTTCTCCTGCAGCTTCTTATACACATGATCCTGTGGCCACTCGCACCACAGGTGTCGTGACTGCCAGTCACTGATGTTCTCATCTCGTGAGCTCTCATGTTAGGAGAGCCGAATCCCTCCCCCATGCCCTTATCACCAAGGTGTTCCATTACTGAGGTGTTAACAGTGTTTAGAATTACTGAGTGCTCCGAGCTTTGCTCTCACTTCTCCTGTCCATGAAGCTATATGGTCTGCTACATATGTGTGTGTATATACGTGTGAGCACACATACACATATATAGGTTGAGTAGCTGAAATCCAAATTGCTCCAAAATGGGTCTGGTGAGGTAGTTCGTGCCTGTAATCCTAGTACTCTGGAAGGCTAAGGTGGGGAATCACGTGAGGTCAGGAGTTTGAGATCAGGTATAGCAAAGCAAGACCCTGTCTCTACTTAATAAAAAAAAAATAGAGGTGCAGGGTGGCATGCATCTGTAGTCCCAGCTATATGGGAGGCTGAGGCAGGAGGATCTCTTGAGCCCAGGAGTTTGAGATTGCTGTGAGCTAGGCTGACACCATAGAATTGTAGCCCAGGTGACAGAGCGAGTCTCTGTCTCACAAAATAAAAAGCTCCAAAATCCTCAATCTTTTGAATGCTGACGTGATTCTAAAAGGAAATGCTCACTGGAGCCTTTCATATTTTGGATTTCAGAATGAAGGATGTTCAACTGCTATAATGCACATATTCCAAAATCCGAAGACCTCCAAAATTGGAAATATTTTTGGCCCCAAGCATTTTGGATTAGGGATGTACAACGTGTGTGTCTGTGATTTATATAACCGGTCGGGTAAACATCCTTTTTCATCAAAGCAGCTCTTTGCCCTTTTAAAAGTTGTCATTAAAGGATACTACTTTTAGAGAATAAGGTGGCTGTTCTCCTCAGGAAATGCCATACTTTGCAATAGCAATTTTGATGGTATTTGCTACTTTTTTTGGAAAAAGTTCCTTTTTAATGAAAATGAGTTTATAGTCCAAAGAACTGTAATAGAATTGCATAGAATAAGGAACAGTATCAGTTCATTTGTATATCACGCTAGGTCTTTATTTTATAGTTAGGTATCTGTTTGTTTATTCCTCATGGTGTTAGTTTTAGTTTTTGTGTCCTCTTTGGTATATATTTTTAAAGCACCATGCTTGGGAAATTTGATAAAAGATTAACATTAATCCTTTCTGTTAGTGAACAGGGAGAGGAATTTATTGCTCTATTTCTACACTTTTCTCTCCTACAAGGAGAAGGAAGGAATACCACTATACCAGAAGAGGATATTTCCCTCTTTTATGCCCCTACCAAAAATAGGATTTGATTTGAGCGAATCTGAGGGTACTATGATTGAAAACACAAAGAAGGCACAGAACTTGAAGCTAAAGTCTCAACTACAAGTCATAGTTGGCCCCAAACTTGCAGTGTGATCTCATGCAACTCATCTCAACTCTCTGGTCTTTTCCAGTAAAATGACCCAGAAATATGTTGCACGTGACTCGTGTCCTGATTTGCCTGTCTGGGGCCACCAGTTTGTAGCAGTTGAGAGCCTATCATTTTGATGGGCGTAGGGTGGCTCAGTTATGGAACTCAGAAACATTTTATATGGAGTACAGCGCCACCTATTGGGAAAAAATTGATTATGAAAAATGACAAGATAAAGCTGATCAAAGGGGATTTTGTTTAAAAAAAAAAAAAGACAGTAAAACATATATAAGTATAAATCTCAGAAGAATTTCTGAAGTTCACACCATACTTACATTTATTGAAATATGTAAAATGATGACAAAATGCGTGGGAAAATACATGATAGGCTATTTAATTTAAAAAAGCACTGCTAAAAATTTATAGCATGGCACAAATCATGATTAACCCCACAAGAATGCCTAAATTTTGGTTTAGATCCTATTCAGCTGTAGCTATTTAAAACAAAAGTTGAATTTTTTTCTTTTTTTATTTCAGGTTAATTTGGGGGTACAAAGAATTAGGTTAGAATGTTTGCATTTGTTAGGTAGAGTCCCTATTGTTGTTGTGTCCAAAGTTGAATTTTTAAATGTTGAAGTATTTAAGTGTAACAGTACTGCTTGGGTGTTTAATTGTGGGACCAGAAAATCCTATAATCTAAGCCCTGGTCCCACCCTTTGTCCCCTACAGCCTCTGCTGGCTAACTGCTCCCCTGGTTGGAAAAGGAATGACAGTACCCACAAAAGTTCTCTGAATGTTGTTCCTAGGAGTTCAGGAAAGCGCTTCCCTTTGCTTTCTTTTTTTTGAGACAGAGCCTCAAGCTGTCCCCCTGGGCAGAGTGCTGTGGCATTACAGCTCACAGCAACCTCCAACTCCTGGGCTCAAGCGAGTCTCCTGCCTCCGCCTCCCAAGTAGCTGGGACCACAGGCGCCCGCCACAACGCCCGGCTATTTTTTGGTTGCAGCCGTCATTGTTGTTTGGCGGGTCCGGGCTGGGGATTCGAACCCGCCACCTTAGGTGTATGTGGCTGGCGCCTTAGCCGGTTGAGCTATAGGCGCAGAGCCTCCCTTTGCTTTCCTGGCAACTATTATCTTGTAACAGTGATCTTTTTTAATTTTAAATTTTTATTACAAATGCAAACATTGGACATTTTAGAAGTTGAACCAAAAAAGTTGAAGCCAAAAAAGTTATAACATGTCATTATTAAGCAGGCAGGATATTAATAACATTTAACATTGTGGGATCTAACCTTTACATTTGCACACATCCCTATATATGCATTTTTTTTACACCAATATGGCATTATATTGTACATGCTGTCTTGTAACCCAATTTTTTTCAGTTAATAATTTACAACTTTCATATCAATAAGATTTTATCTTATCTTTTGTCCATATTCAACTTGCCACAATTACAGCAAAATATATTTGTAGTAGTTTTTTTTTTTTGGTAAATATTGTATGTATTTTTTAGTAGACATATTTTTAAGTCATGGTTTTTATGAAGGTAATTAATTGATAGTTCAGAATATAACCACTGAAGATAAATGACCAGATAGACCTTAAAGTGGTGACTTTCTAAATTTTTTTTTCACTTTCAGTAAAGTTTTTATTATGTAAGAACTTTTATCAGTTTAGTAATGATCTGATCTGTTATTTTCAAATCTTAATTCTGTGTTACTTTTTTTGAAATGTTTCTTGTAGCATAATTCAATAAACATTCTCAACTTCAAGAATAGGTTTGGTTTTTTGTTACCAATACACTTCATTTTTTACACATATACATAATTAAAGAGCATTGTTTTATTCCTGAACTCATTACTGAGGTAGGTGGGTTAATATAAGAAGGGTAAATATTAATAGCAGAGAATGTTCTAGAATTTTCATATTACCTTTAATAAGTTCAACTGGGTTGTTGGTGTATATAGATATTTGTAAGGTACTGAGAGAAACAATTCAACTCAACTCAGTTTTGAGAATTTATTGAAATTGTGTAAAATACTTTGTCATATACTATGGCATATCTAAAGCCATAGTAAGGAAGAATGTTATTCTTAGAGTTCAATCAAATGCTCAAAATCCATCTATTCATAATCAGTTACCGTTTTGTACCTCTCATTTTCCTAGAACAGTCCCTGTCAAACCTGTTAGCCCAGAGTAATTACTAATAGCACCACTTTCAGTCCCAGGTGTCCCAGATTGGGTGATAAGTTACGTAGCCACTGTATTGGTGGGTGATTTTGTTTAAACAGCTATATGATGTGTAAGTTCACCAAGGCAATTTTGGGCACCTCGCTAACCTGAAACCTGTTCAGTGATCAGCATTTTCAATACCAAATTAGATGATTAAAACACAGAAATGGCTGTGTTGTCTTACTCAGCAAGTAACAAAACAAGGGCTAGCTTATACCTACTATGTTAAGAATGCAGAAATCACCACCATAGGATTTAGAAGTGGTTAAATGAGGTTAGCAGTATATGGACTTAGCCTGTTCCAGACCATTTTCCCCATTCTGATTGACAGCATGTTCAGTGTGCAGGCACATGGTATGCAGCTGGAGCATACTAGATTGGGGGGGGGAGAGGAAATTGTTAATCCTGACTGTTCCCCCAAATTCTATGTGTGCTCTGCGTAATCCAGTCATATAGTCTCTCTAACCTCGATTATTTTCCATAAAGTAGGAGTAGCTTTGGTAGTGGTTGTGGGCTTAGATGAAATTAATATGAGGAATTATTATTTATTTCTGAAAGGAAATGGGAAATCACATAGAGCTTTATTCATTTCAAAGAGTTTTTGAAGAAGTCTTAAAAGTATCTGCCGTCCAGGAAATTATTACTTAATGTTGCAAGATAAAAAAATTATAAGTAATGCACTAAACCAGAATACAAAGTGATGTGGTGCTATAGAGAAGAGGCTAATTTTATTTGAATGAATGAGGAAATGGTGATCAAGTTCAACTGATCCTTTAACAATTTGCCTCAGTTTTCAGGTGGATTGTTCACCTGTGGTCTTGCCTTAGGAAGCAGGAAGACAGATATCTTTTTTGTGGTGATCCTGTGGTTGTATCTATTAGCCAACTGCTGTTGGGCACATCAGCTCAGGATGATTATCCCAAACCAAAACTGTTGTCTTTGGCAGTAGTAGTTTGGCATCCGGGTGTCTAATGCTCAGTGACTATAGTCAAGAGATGATTTGGTTTTCCATGGGTGTACTCTGTGTGTGGTGAATACCAGCAACAGTCCTTTGTTGCACGCCCTGCTTAAAACTTAGTATCTTATTTTTGTAGCATTATAGCTGCTTTATGGTGGAGCTAGACAGTAATTCCCTCTCTGTTCAGGGTTCTCTCTTCTATGCTTTAATGCTGAATGCTGAGGCTTCCATTAAATACTTCAAGCATTAAAACCGGTCTGAGGCTGTTTTGTAAAAAGTCTTAGCTCTGTGCAGAGTTTGTGTCTCACCTCTGTGTGAAGATGACATGGTTATAGGTACACATTTATTAATATAAAAAAACCAAACAGAGCTTTCGCAAAATGTTTTCTTTTCCTTAAAATATGGGAATCTCCTTCCAACAGTTATGCTTTCTAGGATGTCAGTTGCCATACGGAGATCTTAGTTGTGTGTGTGTTGTTGTATGCTGTCTGCTGTGTGTTTGAGCTCATTGACTTACAGAATTGCCAGAAAGAATCACTGGTTTTTTCTAAATTTCCTATTCATTAATATTGCCCTCACTATGTGTGTGACATTTTAATTCTGGGAATTAAAATAACTAAAGTATGGTCCTGCCAGAGAGATGTTCACAGCTAGGTATAAGTGGGACCCAGATAACATCTTGAGATCACTTTGATCCTGAAGATCCAGATAAGACGGGTCCATTCCTGTGGAAAGTTCAATCTCCTTTGTAATCTTATTATAAATTCCCAAGAGTTTTATGTTCTTGGGGCTCCCTCTGGCTCTGATTGTAGCTTACCAACTCTAGATTATTGTTTTTCTGTTTTTACCTTTTGAAATTTCCTTTCTTGCCTGATTTGACTCTTCCCAAAGCTATTAGGATTTCAATGTGTGAGGGTTTTTGAGTCACCAGAGAGAGGCTCATGAACACATCACAGACCAAGCCATTTAAATTTGCGTTCTCGGCCTCCTGTTTGGTCCTGTCAGCCACACTGCCACTTGGTAGTGTCCCTGCAGTCCTGAC
>NW_003852485.1:3797930-3805450 GCF_000181295.1 Otolemur garnettii | reverse complement strand
GAATGCAGTAGTCAAAATGTAATCCTTTTAAACTGTAAAGCAGATCACAATATTCTTCAGAACTCTTCAGTGGCTTTCTAGCTCAGTAAAATCTCTTCGTTTTTAAAATTTCAGAATATTAAGGAGTATACTTTTTGGTTACATATTTTGTTTTTTGTACAAACTGAGTCATCGTTATAAAAGTATACACCGTGAAAGCTGTAAGCAGTGGTGCCCAGAGATGAGGCTGTAGAGGAGATTTCAGGCCAGGTTTATTGAAAATGGAGGGTGACCTGCCTGGTCTGTGCAAAGATGGCATCAGTGCCAGGGGGCACTTAGAGACCCTTTTTATATGGGGCTGGTAGGAGGTGGGCAAATTTCACCCAGCTTGCTTGGAAAGTTAGGGTCCTTTTGTGTAAATTTCTAGGGGTGGGGCTAACCAGATCCTTTGTGTCTTTTTCTTAGGAGGAAGGGGAGGAGGGGAGGAAGGGAGAGGTTCTTGTGTAGGCTCCCCAACAGCTCATACCCAATAGATTGAATTTACCCAGCCCCCTCTCTCTTCCTCCCCGCTTGATTTTCACTGAGATTTACTTCCATATGGGCACTTAAGTGCTGATCAATCAATTTCAACCCGGTATTGAGTACATTATTTGTACTCATTATTTGTACATTATTACTTCTTAGTTCCTGTGAGGTTTCACTTAGGAGTATGGCTTCCAGTTCCATCCAGTTTGTCACAAAAGATACTAGATGGCCATTTTTCTTTATGGTTGATTAATACCCCACAGAATACATATACCAAATTTTTTTAATCCATTAATGTATTCATGAGCACTTGGGTTGTAAAGTTCCTCTTTTGAAAGGCCTTCAAGCCATGACGAGTTCCCAGCAGAAGCCCATGCTACTCTCCACGCATCACACTTTGAGAGCCAATAGCTGCTCATCACGTGTGTCCACTTAAATTGAATTTAAATTCAAGTTAAAAGAAGATTAAAAATTCAGTATTTTAGTCCATGGGTTCCGTGGCCACTGTATTGGACAGCACTGATACCGAACATTTCCGTCATTACTGAAGGTTCCACTGGGCATATTATACAGCGCGAACTACACACAAATGGATTTCTTGTTCGTTCTTTCTTTTTCTCCTCAGAGTTATAACTTCACGTTTCCATATCTAGTCCACCTGGAGCTTCCCTTATTATAAGGAATCAGGATAGATGTACAACTTTCTCATGAGTTTTTCCAATGCTGTTTATCGACGATTCAGTTCTTCCCCCAGAAACTTGAAGTACCACTGTCATGCACTATCTGTGTCTATTTCAGAACTTTCTGGTCTTGTTACGTTTATCTGTCTGGGAATAGGAATGTTTTAAAGACCAAATTGGCTTCTGGAATTATTAAATAAAGAACTAAACCTGGTGATAGGATAGAAAGCTCAGTAGATGCTTGATGCAGGGTAAGGAAAGGATTTCTGTAGGCCAAGATTGGGATATTTTAAAAGTATGAGTTCATTTTGTCTTAGAGAGAGAGAGAAGGGATGAGAGAAAAGAGAGCAGGAAGATGGCAAGGCATCTCCAAGAAAGAAAGAAAGAAAGGCTACAGTTGGGATCAAGGGGCCAGCTGAATTTAAGGGGGCTCAAAAAGATAATTGCTGCTGAATTGACGAGGTCTTGTGAATGTGAGTGCTGTGTCTGTTTTCTTCAGTAAGGTTGAAGACAGGTGTTTTTCCAGGTGTTTTCAGTCCTGAGGCCTTCTATTCATATTCCATTGTTTGTCCAGGAGCTTTTCAGGAACACATCCTGACAGGCAGATTTAGTTATTACATCTAGCATTATAGGGAAAATTTACATTGCCTTTTGGTTTGCTGGGTCTTCAATGGCTTGTGAAAACAGAAAGTGTGTGTGTTGGGGGGTGGGGGGAACCTCCTAGCAAGAGAAAGAGAAAGAAAGCCGATAGACATTGATTTTCGTCCTTACTGAAGAAACTATGAGATAATTTATTATTTCACTATAAAGATTTAAAACTGGAATTAGAGAATAAAGTCATAAAGAAGTTCCATGGTTTTCAATTGCCTTTCTTTCTTTTTTTCCTTTTTAAAGACAGAGTCTCACTTTATCGCCCCTAGTAGAGTGCCATGGCGTTACAGCAACCTCCAACTCTTGGGCGTAGGTGATTCTCTTGCCTCAGCCTCCCAAGTAGCTGGGACTATAGGCGCCCACCACAATGCCCAGCTATTTTTTTGTTGCAGTTTGGCTGGGGCCAGGTTTGAACCTGCTACCCTCTGTATATGGGGCTGGCACCCTACCCACTGAGCCACAGGCACTGCCCTTCAAAGAGATATTTTTATTAGAAAACATTCAGGCTGTATTAAGTTCAAAAGTAATAATATGACTAGTCAGCATGCAATCTTTTTACTGTAAAATTTGGTGTAATGTATAATGTTTAGATAACCAAATTGAGGGAATAGATTTATTAATATTCTTGACCAATTAGTGATTCCATTTATTAAATTAGAAAATTATTGTATCATAGACATACCAATAAGGTATATCTAAAGCCTACATAAAGAATAGTAAATTGTTCTTAACTTTTCAAAATGGAAGATATTTTTTTCCTTAAACATGTAGATAAAAGAATGAAAAATAGTGGCACAGGGCAGCGCCTGTGGCTCAGTGGGTAAGGCGCCGGCTCCATATACCAAGGGTGGCTGATTCAAACACAGCCCGGACCAAACTGCAACAAAAAATAGCTGGGGTGTTGTGGCGGGCACCTGTAGTCCCAGTTACTCGGGAGGCTGAGGCAAGAGAATTGCCTAAGCCCAGGAGTTGGAAGTTGCTGTGAGCTGTAATGCCATGGCACTCTGAGGGCGACAGAGTAAGACTCCATCTCTAAAAAAAGAAAAGAAAAGAAAAGAAAAATAGTGGCACAAAGATAGAGATTAAAAAACAAAACTTTCAGCAGCACCTGTAGTTCAGTGGGTAGGGCACCAGTCACATATATCGAGGCTGGTAGATTTGAACCCAACCCCAGCCTTCTAAACAATAATGACAACTGCAACAACAACAAAAAAATCTGGGCATCATGATGGGCGCCTATAGTCCCAGCTAGTTGGGAGGCTGAGGCAAGAGAATCACTTAAACCCAAGAGTTGGAGGTTGCTGTGAGCTTTTACACCATGGCACTCTACTGAGGGCAACATAGTGAAACTCTGTCTCAAATAAATAAATAAAACCTTTAATAAGTATATTTGTCTTGTTGTTTACTTGTAGATTCTAAATAACTATACCTTTAAGAAGTAAAAAATGTTTAAAGTATGAGTTTTAGTTTTTTTATATTTATTATTTATCACATTTATACAGAAAGAAATATTACAGAAATGTAACCTTCACAAATCAAATCGTTTACTCATAGAAGATAGCAGACAGCCAGCCATCCATTTGGTTGGCAATGAAAATTCTCTCCTCTTCCAGCTTAACTGCATTTGTAATTATATTTTGTTTAGCTAGACATTACCTAATCCTTCTTAACTTTGTATACTATCAAAGAAAGTGAATGTGTACCATTTCCAAATCTAGAATTGGTGTATGGCATCAAATTGTTTTCATAGAGTACTCTATCACCAAACAGTAGACTTCTGTAAGAGCATGGTGCCAGTGTCTCTCTGGATGAAATTTAAAATGTACTGCCTAAAGCCTAAGTATGGACAATTATAGATTTATATATGGGTATCAGCTGTAGATCAAGAGAAGAATGTAAAACTCATAAATGTTATTGTGCAAACATCTACTAAAGACATATGGAATGTATTTTAAGAATTAAAATGTATTCCTCCAAACATTTTTTTATTGAAGGACTTAAAAGTCTTTTATTTATTTATTTTTCTTGATATGTATCTATTCATAACTGAACTCAGGTTTTGCTACTTGCTTCTTAAAAGTCAATCTGGAAAAGCAAGAGGTGGTGGAAGAAAAGCAGGTTTATTCAAAAGCTGGCAACCTTTTGAGGAGATGCTGGACTAATACCCCAAAGTTCCTAGGGCTGATCAAAGGGTTTTTAAAGGGGCCAGGGGTTGGGAAGCTGTGGGGGGAGCTGGCTGAGGGCAGGTAAACACGTTTGGTTCATGTGGTTATTTTGAGCCATCCGGCAGTGTCAGCTCCACTGCAATAGAATTGAAGGTTAACTGCTGAGCATTTTCTTCCAGGATAGAGTCCCACAATCTTGGTTCTGTAGTAAACTACTCAAGGCTAGTTCCTGAAATTCTTACAAGCACACAATTGGCATTGTAAAAGAAATAGTGATTCTTTGCTTCCAGGTAGTAACTGCTGCTGTTATATAATGGAGTGCTACCTTTATGGGGGAGGGTGGAGAAGCCGGGAGTAAGGTACTGTTAAGAAACATATTGATACTTTCTTATCACACAGAGACTGGGATGGCCTAGTAATGAGCAACAACTACAGAAGGTGAGGGTGAGATGGGGGCAGAGCATGGGGGATGGTTTAAAATCTATATAAAGTATTATTTGACCTCGAGACCACTCAAGGTTAGCCAACAAATCCTTTCCCACATCTGTAGGAGATTCCATCTCTGGAAATTTTATGTCGGTATGCATGTATGTATGCATTCAACATGAATTTTTTTTTCACCTTGTTTTGTTTTGTTTTTCTTTCTTTTTTCAGACAGTCTCACTTTGTCACCTTTGGTGGAGTGCCATGGCATCATAGTTCACGCAACCTCAAATTCTTGGGCTCAAGAGATCCTCTTGCCTTGGCCTCCCAAGTAGCTAGAATTACAGGCCCCATCACCACACCTGCCTAATTTTTCTATTTTTAGTAGAGATGGGGTTTCACTCTTGCTCAGTCTGGTCTCAAACTCCTGAGCTCAAGTAGTCCACCTGCCTTGGCCTCCCAGAGTACTAGGATCTCTGGGAAAAATAAATCAAGGCTACAGACTTGGGAACTCCACTTAGAAGAACAGGGGTAATATGCCGTAAGAAAACATATGTACTAATTTAAAAAGGGATGCTGAATGGTGAGATTCCTAGCCTATACTCCCTATCAAGCTCCTGAGAGCCAGTGGCCACATTTATGTCTTGTAAATAAATTGGAGGATCATTTTTTGCTGATATTTACATTTACCAGTAGGAAAAAATGGCTGGCTGTCTTTTTACCCTAAAGTGAAGCCCATGAACATAGGATTTTTACACCGTTTTAGTTTCTTATTCTTAAGTATAAACCAATACGTTAGGACTGCCGGACCTTTGAGGAAAGCACTTGATATAAAAGATTTTTTAGTGTGCTTTTTAAAAGGACTGACAAGGAAGACTGACCGACTGTGTCCCTCTGTTGATGGTGTGAGTGAAAATATAAGTCTGTGTGAACCATTGGAGTCAGTGGATGGGGGAACAAAAATTGGAAATATCCCTGTATCTCAAGTTTAATATGAAAGTTTCTATAGAAATAGGTCCTTGTATTACCAGCAGTATTAAACATTTAACTAGTATTTAAAATTTTTATGCATTTATTTGATTACTTTTTATAACATAAGGGCCCATAAACTTTTTCTATCAAGGGCCGGATAGTAAAAAGAGTAGGCTTTGTGGGCCATGTGGGTTATACAGTCTCAGTCATGATGACTTCAATCTGCCTTATAACACAAAAGCAGCCTGAGACAATGTGTAAACAAATGGATATGGCTATGTCTCAATAAAACTTTATTTACAAAAACAGTCTGTGGGCCAACATTGATGTGTATGTTGTAGTTGGCTGGCATTTGATCTATTCCATCAAACAGAAAATAGAAATGGAAAAAAAAGAAAATAGAAATGGAATGGAATTCCTTTTCATTCTATTCTAATAGAATATTAGATCTATATCAGGTATACCATGATACTTGTACTGTAACTTCAGTAGCTAGAACATATAAATAATATCTAATTTACGACATCTATACCACAGTCTTGAGAATTTTGCTGGAATATAACCAATCCACAGCTAAAGACTACCAGGACTGTATTCCAAATAATATTGTGAAGGAGCCTCTGCTAAACTTAGTGGGCCAGACAGTCTCAGTCACAATGACTTCAGTCTGCCTTTATAACACAAAAGCAGCCTGAGACAATGTGTAAACAAATGGATATGGCTATGTCCCAATAAAACTTTATTTACAAAAACTCTGCGGGCCAACATTGATCCCCAACACATTGTCTCAGGTTGTCTTTGTGTTATAAAGGCAGAGTGAAGTTGTTGTGACTGAGACTGTCTGGCCAACATGGTCCACAAAGTTTGTTCTTGGGGAAGGAAAGGATTCCTCCTCTTGAAATTTGTAATGTGAAAACAATTTTGTAAATAAAAACATATAGGTAGCTACTTGTTTAACACTAGAATCCAAGCTTTCTTGAATACTACTCAAGACTCATTAACCATTACAATTTTTGACTGCTTAAATATTTTATAGTTAGATTTTTATAATTAGATTTTTCAGTTGCTTTCACAAATACTGCTTTATAGCTTTGCTTTTGTGAATTGAAGACAATAGCATTCTAGAAAGAAGACTCCTAAAAACAGTAACTTTCACAATCTTTTCATGGGCCTTTATGATCAACATGACCCTTGTTTTACAGCAAACCTATGATGGACTTGTTGATATTCCTCTGTGCACAGTATCACTTGAATCCATCAAGTTACACAATTGATCTGCTGTCAGCTGAAAAGAACCACATTAAGTTTAAGCCAAACACACCAATAGGAATGTTGGAGGTAGAGAAGGTAATTTTAAAGCCAAAATTGTTGGATAAGAAAAAACCGACACCTATAATACCAGAGGTAAGAATTCCATTACAGATTTTTATGATTTATAGCTAAAATATTAAGTTGATTTTTTTCAGTCATTATTAGTAGCTCATTGCAAAAGAAATTAAAATGGATTTTTGTGGTCAAATTTCATGTGAACATGGCTATCATGTTTTCCTAAGCCACTTTGTTTAGGATTCAGTTGGTTCTTGATCCTTGGGTTAACCAGAATCGGGGGAATACTCAGATTTTAATGCTCAAAGGGATCAATATGACTGTGTAGGAATCATCTGACAATTATGAATGGGCTGTATTTTAAGCTACTCTTTTTTCTTTTTTTTGCCTGTTTATTGTTTTTACTGGAGGCTAAAAATATGGAACCCTTCACAAATCTGAGTGTCATCCTTGCTCAGGGACCATGCTAATGTTCTCTGTATCGTTCCAATTTTAGTATATGTGCTGCCAAGGCAAGCAGTTAAGCTGCTCTTTTAAAAAGTTTTTTATTGTAGTCCCAGCCACTTGGGAGGCTGAGGCAGGAGAATCGCCTAAGTCCGGGAGCTGGAGGTTGCTGTGACCTGTGACTCCACGGCACTCTAACAAGAGCAATAAAGTGAGACTCTGTTTCTTAAAAAACAAACAAACAAACAAAAAACCCTAAAAAGTATTTTATATTTATTTTTATTTTTCTACATTTTTTGCTAAAATTTATTTAGTTTTTTTAAATTTCAGCTTAATGTGAGGGTATGGTGTTTGT
>NW_003852485.1:3780314-3797735 GCF_000181295.1 Otolemur garnettii | reverse complement strand
TTGTTGTTTGGCGGGCCTGGGCTGGGGATTCGAACCCGCCACCTTAGGTGTATGTGGCTGGCACCTTAGCTGCTTGAGCCACGGGCACCAAGCCATGGTGTTTGTCTTTGCTAGGTAGAGTCCCTCTTGTAGTTGTGTCCTGTACCTAAGAGGTGTGCCCTATACCTTACATGGTGCCCATTAACTGGGAGCACCCCACTCGCCCTCCCTCCTTCCTTTTCCCCCCAAAAAGTATTTCATTTTTAAAGGCATGTTTTAGCATCAAATGTCTTTGAAGTTCTGCAAGCTGTAGATTTCACTTAGTGTGATCAAATGTTCCTAAGTTCCATTTATGTAGAGAATTTAATTCAGTTACATCAAAATAATAAGATGCTTACAATCTTTCTAATACTTTTGAATTATCAGTACTGTTATCAGATATGTAAATAAGGGATATTTTAACATTTTTTTACTAAAATATTAACAACCAAAATTATCAGATATGTAAATAAGTGATATTTTAACATTTTTTTACTAAAATATTGACAGCCAAAATTGTGACGACAAAAGCTAATCGTAGTAGCTAATGTTTATTTATTGGTAATCGACTATGTGCCAGATACTATTACTAAACTCTTTATGTGGGTTATCTCATTTATCTCGTTTCTAATAGAGAGAAACAAAAATGCTTATGATTTAGCCAAAATACCCTTTTTTTAATTGGGGCAAAAAATCATTTACAAGATAAATATTCCTTAAATAAAGGATAGACTAAAACATGTCTGATTTTGTATGATTATGTAATTTGCTAATTTTAATGTAAATATTTTAAGAAATGAAGTAAAAATATCAGTAATGCTAGATATGAAGTTATTTTGTTCCTTTTTAGGTCTAAATCTACTTAATACCATTGCAAGGGTCTGAATTAATAAATACCTTAAATAATACCCTAAATTTAATAAACAGACTAATGATTATGTCTAAGGATTTGCTTTGGATTTAGAAAGTAACATTAATCAAAAATAATTTTATGTCAAAGTAATTACTATTATATGATTATGTAGCTGTAGATTATCTCATCCTAGACATTATTGTATTAAGTTTGTTTCAGTAAATAAATTATGATGTAACTGTGGCTTTATTCTATTTTTCAGAAAACTGTGAGGGTAGTGATCAATTTTAAGAAAACCCAGAAGACTATAGTGAGAGTTAGCCCCCACGCCTCACTTCAAGAACTTGTTCCTACCATATGTAGCAAATGTGAGTTTGATCCATTTCATACATTGTTATTAAAGGATTATCAATCTCAGGAGCCCCTGGATTTGACAAAATCTCTTAATGACCTGGGACTAAGAGAATTATATGCCATGGATGTCAGCAGAGGTAAATAAGGCTTTTGTTTATTCATTTAGTAGGATGTGTATTTATGTGTGTATGTGCATCATGTTTGTATATGGGTGTTCTCAAGTTCATAATAGCAAGTTAGTGATTCAAGTTAGGAAGTTAGAGAGAGAAGCAATTACATGGGATCAGGAACAAGAAGAGAAAATTAAATGTAAATAAATAAATTCTGTTACTGAAATTGGAATGAAAACTGATCTTTTCAGCTGTCATCTGCATTTTATGTTTGTCTATCAACTTATGGATTTTTTTTGCTGGAATTTAACTCAGTTCTTTATGGATTTGAGACTTAAATAGAAAATAAAAATTTACGTGTAAATTTATTCTAATCAAGCATGAACCTATGTAGTCTTACTATGGTTTTGTATGAGTCTTAATTATTCAAATTTGCAAATTTCTTACCAATTTTTTTTTAAGGTCAGCACTCAAAAAAGCTAGCTTATAAAGTGAATCAATCTAATTCCATACTTTTTTTTTTTTTTTTTTTTTTTTTTGAGACAGAGTCGCACTCACTATGTCACCCTCAGTAGAAAGCCATGGTCTCACAGCTCACAGCAACCTCAAGCTCTTGGGCTTAAGTGATTCTCTTGCCTCAGCCTCCCAATCAGCTGGGACTACAGGCGCCCGCCACAATGCCCTGCTAATTTTTGTTGCAGTTGTCTTTGTTGTTTAGCTGGCCTGGGCTGGGTTCAAACCCACCACCCTCAGTGTATGTGGCTGGCACCATAACCACTGTGCTATGGGCACCAAGCCGCATAAGTTTTTGAAATAGCTTACAGTGTTAATCTATAGAAATTATGTAATGCATTAAAATGTTGAGATTTTACATATGTTGATTGGTATGGTATCTGATAGACGAATGCAAGCTTATATTTATTCACCATGAATCTAGGATAAATATAAGTTTAGTGAAGGAGACAATTATTTACATACTCTGTGCACAGAGAACATCAAACTTGATCATGAGGGTGTGGCTTGATGTAATCCATAGACTACTTTTTCAACTCAGTGATGTTTTATACTTGAATAAACATCATCTTTGCAGTCAATTTACCCTCTTTTATGCCCCTCCTTCTGTAGCCACTTCTGTTACTGCCTTCAGTAAGTCATCTTTACAAGGTAAGACCCATGAATCAGTAGAAACAAATTGTAACATGAAATTGGGCAAATTGAAAATAAGCTTCTAATTTTACCTTAGTCATGTTTTCTTAACATGACTAATGTGTGCATTCTGTAAAAGATTTTAACTTAGAAAATCTTAGTTTTTTTTCTTTCTTAAAAAACAGTAAAGATCTCCCTGCCCCTTGCTTTCTGAATTTAATTATAATTTCATTTCAATAAATGTTTAAAAGTAATATCATCCTAATGGTGTGAGAAAACGTCTTTCTTACTCTCACACAAGAAAAAATGATTGCTAGGATCTTTGTTGGGTACAAATACTAATAGTTGGATGGCACACCAGAAGGATCTTTGGTTATTTCCACTGAACATAATTCATAATCATCATAATATTATATTCATCACTTGAAATTTTGCAGGCTTTAAATTGTGAATATTTTGTAATAACGTGGACAATGCTTGTGCTAAAATTAGCATGCAAATGATACAAATGTGTTTAATACAATGTGCAAAAAAATCCTTTTACATGAAATTTCGGGAAAGGAAATACATAAAAATTTTAATAGTGGTTTACCTTTGGGTGGTAGGGTTATGTGTGGGTTACTATTGTCATATTTCTTCTCTCTATATTACAGAATGTTATGAGAGGATGTATTACTTTCATAGAGAAAAACTTTATTAAAAATTTTTAATAATAATAAATTCTGGAAATCTTTTTTCTCCTATTAAAAAAGATAGGCTCAAATAATAACTGCAATAATCACCACATATCCTGCCCCCAAGAAAAAAAAAAAAGAAAGAAAGAAAAGCTTAACAAATTGTACACATTATGTGTTATTGGAATTTTCTTTCTTTATCACAGTTTTCCCAGAGCACACTGATGCTCTCAATTCTAAGAATTAGGCCTGTATAAATAATAGTGTGACTATCGTTGGTGGCTGTCAGGAAGACTAGTCTAGTCACAGGCATGGAAAATTCTTCTGATCTTAAACTGCCTAAGAATCAGAAGATAGACTTTTAAAAATCCTGACACTATATTAGCTGTCAAGCTAATTTAATGAGTTGATAGAGGAAATAGCCATATCTGTCTGTATTTTTACCTTCCACTTCCCTAATAGGAGTAATAGATTGAAAAAGGGGGTCTCTGCGGCTCTTTCCGGCGTCAACATTTTGTTACTTGTGCTCTTCTCTTCTGTATACACATAACCCTAAGAAAATGTCATAATCTTTTAGGCCTCGTTTTGAGGATGTTAAATGTACTGATCTCTAATATTCCTTCTGGCCACGGAAGCATGTGGTTTATTCAGGGTATTAAATGTTGTGGCAGAACCTGAAGAGATTAGAGTAGTAAAATGACGAAAATGCCTTTCCAGTGTCAGTATTTACAAGGTCAGTCCAAATTCTCTAAGTGCCTTCCTCCTTATCCTGTCTGATATTATCAAAAGGCTTGGAACTTGGTGTGCAGTTACTCTTAGCTCCTCTTCTAGAAACAGGAAACTGTGGTCTTTGAGCTGCTTTTCTAAGTAAGCTCAAGGCTTCCCTGCTCTCGGTGTTTAACCCTGACTGGCTGTATCCCTGACACAGACTCATAAGTGAAGACTTAGATGATAACTAGTATGAAGGATCCACCGTTGTCTAGAAGTTGCTCTCCCAAGATAACGATGTGAAACATTCTGGTTATATCTATTGCATTGTGTGACCATGTGAGCTTTTCATCTATTATTCTAACTAAATTTAATTGTATATCTACATTCTGTAGGTGGTGAAGTCTATCTTAATGTGAAATAATGACATTTCTAGGGGAAAAAGTATAGATATTATAAATCATCTTTAAATGGATATGAGTTTTTTTGTGTTTCTGCCTTTTAATGCCAATCTTTGAGCAAGTCACTAAAACTCTCCAGTCACTCAGTTCCTTACATCAGTCAGGGCCAAGGAGTAAAAGGGCTGGAACTGATAACTTACGATACCTCCCTCCCGGGGTTGTTCTGAGAAACAAATGAGGCACATGAAAAAATCTTAAACCAGAAAGCATTATCCACATGTTTGTTAATGTTAGCTGTTGGCATTGTCAAGCTCATTGGGCCAAATGCATCTCACTTACTTAATTTTTGAATCATCATATTTAAAAGTTTTAGTAAAATAGAATTTTCCTTCCATATGTTAATGAGGAAATTGCATTAATGTGCTTATTGGTGTTAACTGGCTTTGCTTTCCCGAAGTAGGCCATTCTATGCCATAGTTTGTCTTTTTCATTTTAAAAATTTCAGATAAAGCGTCTAAGACTGTACATTTACCCCCAAGGTTTAGCTCTATCTTACAAGTTTCAATACATAGTACTTTGTTTCAAATGTCATTAAAGGTATATTGTGATTTATAGTAAAACCCATATGTTTCATAGAAGAAAGTTTTTGAATTTTATAGATCCCTGCTCCTTGTCATTATATCTTTAATTGCTTTTTCAATTTGCTATTCTTTAGTTGAAGAATCCAGGTAATCTGTCTTATGGAGTTTTCTACATTCAGAATTTTGTTGATTATATCCTGTTGTGTCATTTGATGTTTCTTCATCCCCTCTATTTCCTACAAATTTATGGTTCAATCTAGAGATTTCTAAGATTTTGGTGAGAGACTTTTGGCAAGAACACTTCACGGGACATTGCATGCTTACTTTAGCAAACACATGATGACAAGTTATTTGTCTGATGTTAGCCATCTATGATCATTGCCTGCCTCTTACTGAGGTGTTGAAAAATGGTGATAATCTATAACAAATATTTCTTTAATGATCAGCTCAGATACCGCTAAAAAAGTAAACATTCCTGTGTCAGCTATTTGACTATGAAGGTAGAATTCAGTTAGAAGGGTGGAATAAAATTGGATTCTTTTGTCTTCCTCAGTTTTTAAGATAACAGGCTCATTCTCTAGCATTACACGAAGGTGGACAATGAGGATGAATTATTTTTTCAGGATTATCAGGAATGTATAGCATTGAACAAATGTGTTATGTTTCAAGTTAGTTACTCTTACAATGCCCAAACCGGCGTGATTTTTTGCCAGTAGAAACCATCTCAGGTCCCTGAGTACTTTTTGACGTGACTCTAGTAGAGTTTGATGTAATAGCTTCCTTTCTGCTGTGACAAGATATTCCAAACTTACATTCATTTCTATCATCAAAAGATCAACCATTCTCAAGAAATCATGGTTCCTTTTAATGGAAGATGGAATTTAGAGATAGACTGGGCTCGGGTGGCTCAGTGCTACTAGTTTTGTCATTGTTTGTAAGACCTGTTAATTGAGTCCTAAGAAATTCCTTTTGGAAAATTTTAAAGAAGTATTACATATGCAACCTTAAGGTGTGACGTTTGCCCTTCTAGTTAAAGTAGGGTTTCCCGATTTTTGTACTGTTAAGATCTGAGGTCGGGTGATTCTTTGCTGTTGGGGCTGCCTGGCATTTGCACTGAGTTTAGCCTCATCATTGCCCTCTGCACAGCAAATGCCAGTGGCACTTTCTCCTAAGCTCCCTTCCAGTTGTGACAACCAAAATTATCCCCAGAAATTATCCAGTGCCCTTTAGAGGGCAAAAAAGCACCCAATTGAGACCCACCAGATTAAAGAAATAACTATTACGAAACATTTAACGAAGTACTAAGTAATTATAAGGAGAACAAAATATTCCATGATAATTTAGCTTTAAAAATTATAATCAAACAAGGGACAAACTATATGAGAGAAACTTCATATTCATTTGGGGTACCCAATGCTTATGTAAATAAGGGATATTTTAACATTTTTTTACTAAAATATTAACAACCAAAATTATCAGATATGTAAATAAGTGATATTTTAACATTTTTTTACTAAAATATTGACAGCCAAAATTGTGACGACAAAAGCTAATCGTAGTAGCTAATGTTTATTTATTGGTAATCGACTATGT
This sequence comes from Otolemur garnettii, assembly GCF_000181295.1. Lineage (NCBI taxonomy): Eukaryota > Metazoa > Chordata > Mammalia > Primates > Galagidae > Otolemur > Otolemur garnettii. The sequence continues at coordinate 3,791,297 of NW_003852485.1, read as the reverse complement.
GCCAGATACTATTACTAAACTCTTTATGTGGGTTATCTCATTTATCTCGTTTCTAATAGAGAGAAACAAAAATGCTTATGATTTAGCCAAAATACCCTTTTTTTAATTGGGGCAAAAAATCATTTACCCAAAATCATTTACTTCAAAGTTATTATGTATAGAACACAGACTGTGACTCACCAAGCCTGGAGCATATGTCCCAGATCTGTTATTTCCCAGTCGTTGGCCCTGATTATTTCTCTTCGTTTCTTTGAGCTTCAGTTTCCTCTGCAGTGAAATAAGAATAATATTTTCTTGTTGCTTTAAGAATTTAATAGGCTCTAAGGTACTTAGCAGAGTTCCTGGTTTGTAGACTATAATTAGGAACTTTGATTATTAGATACATTTTTAAAGGAAAAGCAAAAGAAGAAAATCTTGCAAGTGAACATTCAATCCAAGGTACAAAAGTAAGATGCTTTTCTTCTATTTTAGAATCCTGCCAAATATCTCAAAACCTAGACATTATGAAGGACAAGGAAAACAAAGGATTTTTCAGCTTTTTTCAACGCAGTAAGAAAAAGCGGGAGCAAGTAAGCATGTAACGTTTTATGAGATTCTTCACATTGTTTTAATTACAAGTGCTTTGTATCTGGGAATTACATACAGAGTGTACCTTTAATTCCTTATTAGACGGCAAGTGCTCCTGCAACCCCGCTAATAAATAAGCACCGCCCGACTTTTATGAGGTCCAATACCGTTTCGAAACCATATGTTTCAAACACCCTACCGTCAGATGCACCCAAGAAGAGGCGGGCTCCGTTGCCCCCCATGCCAGCGTCTCAGAGCGTCCCCCAGGACCTTGCACAGGCCCAGGAGAGTCCAGCTTCTTGTGTAGTGAAATCCATGAGTGTGGATGAAACAGATAAGGTGCGTAGTTTTGCTCTTTTCATTTTTGTTGTAAGTTTTATTTCGTTTCTAGTTATAGTGGATACATAACAGTTGTATGTATTTGGGGGTTCCTGTGATGTTCCGATGCAGGCATACAACACATAATTACCAAGTCAGAGTAACTGGGGTGCCAGTACCTTACATGTTTATTGTTCCTGTGTGTTAGCAACATTCCAATTCCACTCTTTCAGTTACTTTAAAAGATACAATAAATTACTGTTACCTGTAGTCACCCTGCTGTCCTACAGAATACTAGATCTACCTTCATTCTGTCTACCTAAATGAAGGCCATCTAGTTTTCCTGTTACCTAACTTGTCTTTTCCACATAAGCTACTAAGAAATAGTCCTAATAATAGTAATTAGCTAGAGTTACTGATATGTAATAAGATGAATTAGTTATGAATTAGTTATACGTAATAAGATGAATTAGTTATTAATAAGTTGGTATTGGGGAGGTCCTCTCTCTATACATATACACTTATGTGATGCATATGATGCAATAAAAAAGTGTCAGTTTGAAGTAGCTTTAATATTCAAGCAAATAATTATCCATAAATCCAATGTCTTGATTTGCTAAGCCCCGACCATGGGCACTTGCTTAATGTACACATTAGAAATGAACTATACTGCTTGTTTTTAATAGTTTTCTTCTTAAAAAACACCAACACGGTCTTTGTATTGTGTTCTTGAGTTGCTAACTACATGTATCTCCTTGACCGAAATCCTGATTTCTAGGCCAGGCACGGTGGCTCATGCCTATAATCCTAGCACTTGGGAGGACAAGGCAGGTGGATTGCCTGAGCTCACAGGTTCAAGACCAGCCTGAGCCAGAGCGGGACCTTGTCTCAAAAAGTAGCCAGGCATTGTGGGGGCACATATAGGCCCAACTTCTTGGGAGGCTGAGGTGAGAGATGCTTGAGCCCAGGAGTTTGAGATTGCTGAGGGATATGATGCTACAGCACTCTACCATGGGTGACAAAGTGAGACTCTGTCTCCAAAAAAAAAAAAAAATCCTGATTTCTACCTGGTCCATAGACACTCTGTAGCAAGAAAAGAAAATTAGCCTTTTTAAAATGTATTCCAGTTAACTTTACAAACGCCTATCTTCAAAACACTGTTCTAGGTGTACCTTTTCATCAAAATTTCTTACTATTCACCTTGAATCCCAAATTTTTCCCAAGTGTGCAATTTTGTGGGGTTTTTTGTTTTTTTTTTTTTTGAGACAGAGCCTCAAGCTGTCACCCTGGGTAGAGTGCCATGGCTTCACTGGTCACAGTAACCTCCAACTCCTGGGCTCAAGCGAGTCTCCTGCCTCAGCCTCCCAAGTAGCTGGGACCACAGGTGCCCGCCACAATGCCCGGCTATTTTTTGATTGCAGCCATTATTGTCGTTTGGCGGGTCCGGGCTGGATTTGAACCTGCCACCTTAGGTGTATGTGGCTGGCGCCTTAGCCGCTTGAGCCACAGGCGCTGAGCCCAAGTGTGCAATTTTGCAGGGATCCATTTGCATACCACTTCTCAAGATTAAACCATCTGAATATGCCTTGCTTTATATGAAATATAAATGAATTTTTAGGTAAATGTGATTCAACATAAGACCATATATTTTGTTGTTTGTAATTGGGCAGTATGTTTTAAGTAACTTTGAGAGCAAAATTTATTTTGAGGTATTTGAGAAACTGAACTGTTCCTGTGTCAAGTTAAAGGATTTCCCTCCCCACCCCTGCCTTGGAAGCTTAGTAAATTCAATGCTCAGGTAAATTAACTCCTCCTAAGCACCTAATGAACACTTCTGTGCCTCCATAACTTTTTTTTGGTAGAGTGCAGTGGTGTCATCATAGCTTACAGCAACCTTAAGGCCTTGGGCTCAAGCAATCCTCTTTGCCTCAGCCTCTCGAGTAGGTACAACTACAGGTGTGCACCACCATGCCCAGCTAATTTTTCTATGCTTGGTAGAAACAAGGTCTTACTCCTGCTCAAGCTCCTCTCAGACTACTGAGCTCAAGCAATCCACTGGCCTTGCGCTCCCAGAGTGCTAGGATTACAGGCTTGAGCTGCCACATCCAGCCCACATACTTCCTTAACTTGAACAAAAAAAAAACCATAGTTTTGAATTTAGTTTATAAATGAACTTGAACAAAAAAAAAAAAAAAAAACAACCATAGTTTTGAATTTAGTTTATAAATGATCATGTATCTTTAGAAAGTAAATAGCAACTCAAAAACTACATAGAAATGAGTTTTAGAAATACTTAATCTCAGTAGTTATTTGGAAATCATCTATTAAGCTGTCTTATTAAGGTTTGTTTCACATGAAAGACTCATGTACTGCCAAAGTTTTCCAGGGTAACTGTTTGGTAGTTGGGCGAAGCTTCACAGAACAGGTGATGCCTAAGGTCAGTCTTATGATGCGTACGGACGTGCAGCTGTTATGTGAAAAAACCCTGTTCAGAGATACAGGAATGTGGCAAGAACAAGAAATAGATTGAAACTTAGTGAGCTAAGCGGGGCAAGTCTGGGTTCCTAAGACTTCATTTTGTACTTGGAGCTCCTTTACTTTCTTCATAATAAAAAGTAGCATTTTCAGGATTGTTTTATATTTTTAAGTACCATAAAACTACCTCTTAAGAGTGTAAATTATTATAATCCCAAGTAGCTATGAAAGTCTATCCTTTTTTTAATATAGAAATTAATCTTAGCCCCCACTCACGAGTCTTTCTGCCAGCTGTCCCCGTCCAATCTATTCCAGCAAACTTCCTTTTGTGCCTGGATCCTCAGGGGGTCTATGTTGTCTTTCTAATAGTCTATTTCTTAAAATTCTGGGCTGTGCTACCAGTGACCTCATCAAAGCTATTTCTTTTGATTTCTCACCCTCTGCTCTATGACCACCGGGTGCCCCCATGTTAAGTAATCTTTTATAAAAGTATGTTGCCTTTGGCAAACCACACATCTTTATACAATTTTCTAATTATTTTTTTCTTTTGATCTCGACATCTGGTTAGCTCTTTGATGTATTGTTCAGTAGGACGAAGAATTATTTGTTTTTCCCTAGAGAAGATGAAGAAGCATTTTTTATTTATTCATTACAAAAATTCTGAATGGTTCAGCCGTGGGTCTGTTTGTATGCATGTGTGTGTGCATGCACACACGTGAGTTCATCCCTTCCTCGGCAGCCCAGACTTCATTTCCTTAACTTCGTGGCCACATCGATGTGAATAATCACTCCTGGGTCTTGATTTTCCTTTTTCCTTGGTCTTAGTACTTTTCTTATATCTCTACCCTCTTCGTGTTTTTTTCTTTTTTCCTTTGCCACTACTTCCTTTACCTATTTTCTAAATCTGAAGATACTGAATCCTTGGCTCTCAGCCTGTATTTACTGCACTCTTTCAAAGACATCTATTCTTTTTTGAGTTCATGGGCTAATGGTTCTCAGCTGTGGTGGTTTGAATAGTGTCCCTTGCCCTAGAAGATGCATCCTTGTCCTCACCCATCAAACCTGTGAGTGTGACCTTGTTTAGAAATAGTTTTTCGGATGTAATGAAGGTAAGGATCTAAAGGTGAGACGATGAGATCAGGAGAGAAGACGCACACGGGCACAGTGACGCAGAAGATAAATCTGAGATTGACCTCAGGATGCCACAGCCGGGGAATGCCAGGAGCCACAAAAAGATGGGAATAGACAAGGGAGGATTTTCCCCTACTATTTTCAAAAGAAGGATGGTCCTGCCCACACCTTGACTTGTGTCCTTCAGAAACCGTGGAAGAATAAGTTTCTATTGTTTTAAGCCGCCCAGTCATTGTAGGCAGCCCTAGGACAGGGATACATCAACTTTGTGTTTCTCATACCAGTATTCTTCCAGTTCGTTTGAATCGCCTAGTGCCTCATCACTACCTGGACTACAGCAGATTTTAAGACCAAACTGGTTTTTTTTTTTCTTTCCCAGACTAAAGAGCTCAAAATTATCTTTGATGTCCTTTATTTTCTCACTTTTAATTAGAGACCCAAACTTCATTCAGTCTTTCTTCATAATGTCTTCCATTCCCTAGGCTACGTTATTCCTGAAGAAATCTAGGGCAGTTACTGTTATTGTGACATTTATATATTTTTTTAATTATCACTTCCCAGTTCAGAAACTTTGGAGAGCTGTCTGTGATTTTGGGGGGCCTTCAAGTTACTCTACAAACTAATCACACTTTTACTTTTAAAAGGTAGTTCCTCATCATTTTTAGGATGCTTCTAACTAAAACCAGAAGATTTGACTCACTGTGGCTAATGCAAAATCTTGCTCCCTACCTTTTCAGAATGGAATGATCCCACCTATATCTTTCCAAAGATAATAGATGCATGTATAAGCCAATATTCATGCTACATATTTTTTTTTGCCAGGTGTTCATATGCTATATATATTGTAATATCTCACTTTTTGGAGTGAAATGATTTAATTTGGATATCCTTATCACTGTATAAAAGGCTTCCCCTTTTTAATGATTGCATAATATTATGTTGATAGATATAACATGACTTAGTTACCTCATCCTCTAAAGATAGATATTAGGGTTATATTATTATTTAAGCTTTGTATCATTATTTAATTTTTGTGTTTTTCTTCTCCTCAGTGTTCCCCAACAAAATTCTGTAACATAGTAGGTGTTCAAGGGAATTGATAAGTAACAATTAACCACAGTTTTTATGTACTATATATAAGGAAAATGTCTGTCATATTTATATCATAAAATTTTTGTATTTCATTTGTATATCTGGTTAATTTTTCAGAAGTTCCTGGGTAACTTAAATATTGTTTATATTTCTTTTTGTAGTCATCAAACCACATAATTTTAGATGTATTTTTCTTAAGATTTTACAAAAAAGTCAGAATTTTGGTAAGGTTGTGTTGAAAAGTTGAATATCAATAACTAAAACATGCTATATATTACATAATGCATATAAATGTTTGAAATTGTTTATAACAACAGGTTTAGAAATTCAGGAAATGCAGCTAAATAATGTAAATTTATAGGTGAATTTTATTTTGTTGTTTAAGTTTAAATTCAAGCATAGTCACTATCACTAAAAACACATCCATTTTAACAATTTAATTTTGACTTTGAAATTTTAAGAAGTCACTATATTTTATGATTAAAAGTACCCACATGTCTGGAAAAATAAAAACTGGAAGGAAAAAAATATATAACCAAATCAGTTCTAGTTACATGAAGAAATTTTGGATAAAGTTTTATCCTGTAATTTTTTTGTTTGTTTAGGATGCAACATAAACCACAAGGGTGCGCTGTTTAACAGAAGTACAGCATTCTGATTTTTCTGTTTCTTACCCCAAAGCATCCTTTAATAAACCAAAAGAAGATAATAGAAATAGTTATATCATATTAGAAATAGAAAATACTTATTTCATGTGGGTGAAGAGATAAAAATATTAATGCATGGCAAAGTTATTTGTAATTAGCAGTTTTATTCATTTTGAGCTTTTCCATCATTTTGGTGTTTTTTCAAGTAGCCACTGATACTGTGTTTGCTGAGTCAAGGTTTACTGAGAAGTCAGTCTGTCTACAGCTTGGAGAGAACTTGGTCAACTGTACTACTTTATGATGCTTGACTGTCTCCATTTGATTATTTGCCTCATTGCTCTAAGACGTTTCTCCATACTGACAATTTAAGGCATTTGGATAATGATTTTGTAGCTTATACTGAGAATACATGTATTCAATTCAAAGGCTCTCGATTTTCTGAGTTAATTTTGACCGCCGATTATACCATTTCAAAAGAAGATAAAAAAACAGTCACGTTAGTGAAATAACTTAACCTTTTTGGAACTATTTCTGCTTCTAAAATTATTTTCTCAATCTAAAGAGTAAATGTTAAGGAATGACTATTTCACTGTCGCTGCTATAGTGTCCTCTTCAAGTCCCTAAATTGCTCTGTAGTCTGTTTCCTGTGATTTCAAGCCAATGTCACTTTCCCTATAATAGTGAAGATGTTGTCTTGCATGAAAATGTTTATTACGAAAAGAAAACTTCCTATTAGAAATCTCTGGCAGTTTGAGGGGGATACTTTTTGAACATTTTGTGAATATGATGCTGCCTAAGGATTTGAAATATGACTTGTGAAATAAGATAGATAATAATAACCTCATGCTGTTATTCACATGAGCCATATTACATGCATTACCATATAAAATGTGCGGATACATAGTTATTTATAATAATATTGAAATTTGTAAAGCAATGTCAGATATGCAATGACATTGGCTTAAATTTGAAAGCTACTTAGAGTTCTGGGATAAACTGTGTTCAGAAGCCTAGTTTCTGCACCATATCTGCAGACATCTGAGGAACACGTTTAATAAAGTCCATGGGGGACCAATGTCCTGATGTTATTGACAAATTATTCTCGTAAGCCTATTTTACATTTGATAAAGTGTTAAAAAGAAGTTGTGGGCAATCTTAACCTATAGAATCCGCACAATTTTTGGAGAATTTTTCACTTGGCACATTGGGTGTGGCTTTGCTGCTTGGAATTGTATATATATAACAGCAAGCAGCTCTTCTGGCTTCAGTGGATCACAGTATATCCTTTCCTTTTTCTTTCTTTCTTCTGTTTTTTTTTTAAAGACAGTCTCAAGCTGTTGCCCCGGGCTAGAGTGTCCTGGGGTCAGCCTAACTCACAGCATCCACAAACTCATGGGCTCAAGTTAACCTTCTGGCTCAGCCTATGGAATCGCTGAGACTCCAGGCACCTGACACAAGGCTTGGCTGATTTTTTTTCCCTATTTTTAGTAGAGACGAGGTCTCACTCTTACTCAGGTTGGTCTTGAACTCCTGAGATCAAGTGATTCTCCCACCTCTGCTTCCCAGAGTGTTATGATGACCGGGTGGGTGTGAGCTGCCACTCCTGGCCCATCATTTTCTTTAGAATATTGGGTTCTGGCTGAAAACACGGCCAGGAATAATCTTTACTGAACATTTGTTTGGGTCTCATATTGCATTCTGCTGCAGACACTCAGATATTGAGAAATTGAAAGGTTTTGCCATCTAGTATTATGCAAGTGAAATTTGATACTCAGAGTGTTAGTTTTTTAACGACTGACTTAATTTTTAAAAAATATTTTACATTATTCACCTTTTACTCAATTTTATCATTATTACCTAACATGGTTTACAAGCGGATAAGTTGATTTATTACCACATACTTTTGAAATGAACAGGTATATATTTGTTCTTATTTTACTTAATTACTCTGTTTAAAACATGTGGGATTAATATTAAGGTTGTACTTCCCTGCTGTAATAGACTACACAGTTGTAATCTTTAAGAAATGTATTTCTTTTTAGATTTTTATCTAGGTTATCGCATAGCATTTTATTTTCCCCTTCACTTTCCTCTTACATTTATTATATAGAAAGTGGACCACACACATATTTCTACAATTGCTTAGGAACAGTGGTTACCATGGTATTTGCAGTTTGATATACGGAATACAGCTGTCTGTATTTCCAAAAATATGACTGGCTTCATTCAGTAGAGGGAATGTATTAGTACGGTGTAATATTTAATCTGCTTTCATTTTTAAGGCTCTTCCAGATATAATACATACTTTGTCATTGTAGTTTTCATCAGATTTTCAGAGAGTCATCATCATAATAACCAAAGCAGTGGTGATGGCTTCCATAATGCTGATTAGTGTCCCGGACAGGGCTCTAAGAACACCGTTCATTTAATCCTCACAAAAAGCCTCTGAGCTGTTGCTTTTTAGGTTTCTGTCCGTTTTACCTCTGACCTAAAAATGAAAAACTATTTTCGTTATAAAGTTGTTGAACTTTAAAGAAAAATACTATTCAAAGAACAGTCAGCCTTTTGTGAAATTAATGTGGATTTCTCTTTATCTATTAGTATACATAATGTTGTACCTCTCTGAAATAGCATACTGAGTTATAATAATAAAATAGCACTGAAAATAATCAGCGTGAGGAGGCTTTCTTTACCAGGCCACATAGTATGAGGTTTACTTAGCCCCTCTCTACCTCTGTGATAGTTGAGACCTCATGGGGATACTTGCTTCTCTCTGTGTTAACAGAGGCCAGGGCAGAGAGAAAAGCAGGTCTCTTTTCCAGGAGTTACAGCGATAAGCTTATGGGGTCACTTGGATACTCCCTGCCTACCTCAACTCCTTTTCTGGAGCAACTAAGTTGGTCTCAGTTTGTTCCCTTGATTGAAGCTTCCCTCTGGTTTAGGCCCTAGACTCAGTTGACCTGTGGATATTTCCTAATCCAGGCATCCTCAAACTACGGCCTGCCGAGGACATTTATCCAGACCACCGGGTGTTTTTGCTGCTGCTGCCTGTCCTGCTTGGCAGCCAACTCGTCCCGGGGCCCACAGTCTGGCCCTCTAATGGTCTGAAGGACAGTGAATTGGCCCCCTGTTTAAAACATTTGAGGACCCCTGTTAGTCTGTCCCTAGAAACACCTCTCTCTAACCCTCAGTGTGTGATCACAGAGAAGCATGGTTACCACCATTACCTGTCTTTTAAACTTGACCCTGGGCTATGCTGGCTTCTGGTTCAGCCTGTCTTTTTTTCATCCAAGATTACTTCTGAGCTAGGTCACCACCTTTGGACTTCTAAAAACTGTAATAAGCAAAGATTACTACTGGGTAAGACTTGGTTTTATGCTATCTCGAAGTTTTAGAGTTGATAAAATGAAAGCACAGATTGCCTCAGCAAGAGTGAGGTAAAAGCCTTTCAGAGGCCAACACAGGTTTGTAAATCCATGTTGGTCCCCCACCCAGCCTCCCCTCTCCCCCCAGTTTCCTTTGAGAAGGGCTGGAAAGGGAGTATGTTGTGGTGAGGACGCCCAGAGAGATAGTCTGGCTCCTACTAATACGTCTATTAGGTTCTTCTCTGTTGTCATTTTCTCTTTCATCATCTTTTTCATCTTCATTGACCTTTGTATGGCTTTGTTTTCTCGTCTGTTAAATGAGGTATTATAACTAAATTTCTCAAAGTCTAGCATTATAAAACTCTAGCATTATAAAACTGTTATTGTTTTGTTATCTTTTAAAGTTGGCCTTTCACAGATTACGTACTTTAGCGTGTGAACTTTTGACTTGATCGGTGTTAGCTGGGTACTGTGATGCCTAGTCCTGGTGTCGCTCTTCTGAGGATTTCCCAAACCAAAAGGACTCTAGCAAAATATATCTTTGAAGAACTGACATTTTTCTTCCCAAACTCCATTTGTAACACAGAAGTCGACATAGTTATATGGGCATCGCTGAAAAGGCGTAAGAGATTTGAAGTGTGGTGAAGACAGAATCAGGTTGAGGAGTTTGTTAGCCAGAGGATAAAAATGTTACCTTGACGAATAATGTTTTAAAGTACATGATTTTGAGAGAAATGTAGTGGTGAGCTTGGCCACTCAGAATCCTCTCAAGGGCTTTAATTTTGATTAGTAATCAAAAAGGTGCCACCTACTAGTGGTAGTGACATTTAGAATATCTATAATTGAATCCAGCGTTAATCTCCTCGCTCCTTTTCATAGGACTTGTTTCAGCAGTTTGATTGGAGCAGCGTTAAAATTGGCTGCACAGATGACAGCTTATGCAGTGTAGGTTTTCCAGGGCCAGTCCCTGAGACTCCTGTCCTATTTTTCCCTTCTCTATTGCAATTGTTTGTGACCCCATGTGGTCCCCCATCACTTTGATGCGATTTTCATTTTTTTACACAGTCTTGCTTTGTTGCCTGCGTTAGAGTGTCAGGGCCTCAGCCTTACTCACAGCAACCTCAAACTCCAGGGCTCAAGCAATCCTCCTACCTCAGCCTCCCAGTGTGCTAGGAGTACAGGCATCAAAAATAAACTTGTCCTGCTCATATTTTATTTTTAAAAAAAACTTAACAACAGGCTCGCGCCTGTGGCTCAAGCAGCTAAGGCGCCAGCCACATACACCTAAGGTGGCAGGTTCAAATCCTCAGCCCGGGCCTGCCAAACAACAATGATGGCTGCAACCAAAAAATGGCCAGGCGTTGTGGTGGGCGCCTGTAGTCCCAGCT
>NW_003852485.1:3776306-3779799 GCF_000181295.1 Otolemur garnettii | reverse complement strand
AAACTTACCTTCACAGATTTACCTATTTTGCAAATTCAGTACTCGATACATCTATATTACATTCATTATATTAATAATATGAATAATAATTATATGTTTAATATTGACATTTAATAAAATGCATTATTTAAACTATAAAATTATTTTAAGATTTTTTCATCAGGCTGAGGCAGGTGGATTACCTGAGCTCAGGACTTAAAGACCAGCCTGAGTTAGAGTGAGACCTCATCGCTAAAAATAATCAGGTGTTGTGGCAAGCACCTGTAGTCCCAGCTACTTGGGAGGCTGAGGCAGGAGTATCACTTGAACCGAGGAGTTTGAGGTTGCCGTGAGCTGTGTTGCATGGCACTTGGTTACCGATGGGGACAAAGTGAGACTCAGTCTGGGAAAAAAAAAATTCTTTCATCAAGAGTTAAGAGTTAAAATTTGAACCTCAGGTACATGCAAAGTTCAGTCACTGGGACATAATTTATAGTCAATTTGGGTAAGCCTGATGTCAATTGTAAGATATTTTATACTATTTTATAGTATTAATGCAGTGTCCAGGTTGAAGAAGTATTATATGAGGCTTTCCTTTAAGGAAAAAATAAAAAGAATTTCTTGATGGGGGGAAATATAGAAGAAAAAAAAAAGGATTTTAAGACAGTTTCAAGGGATTGTTTATATTTTCTCCCCTAACCCCAGCATCCCTACCTTTAAAAAATGATATTATAAATAACCCCAAATCTATGTTTTAAGTAACTTTGTAAAATTTTTTTAAAAACCTTCTATGAGAAATATTTAACATTTTTCAAGTTAAGCCATATTGTTTCTGTACCTTAAGTCCATTTATAATTTTTCTATTTATATATTTTCATTTAACTCTTATCCAGGATCCATTGATTTCAATGATCTGTATCTTACAATTCAACTATGATTAAGTGATCTAATAACTATTACAGAGTTAGCATGAAGTAAATCTACTGAATGCCATTCAAGTCTATTTTCTTCAGCTAAATTTAGTTCCATTTTGAATCAGTGAATTCTGATCAGGGTGTGAATTCTAGGGGATTAATTATCTGGCATGGTTTTCAACCTGACCTTGCCACTCTCACTAGTGTATTCTGTTTCTCCTTACATTATTTCCCTTTCCACAGACCATAAAATTTGATGATGTGCGTTCCTGGTAGAGGTTTGGGTTTTCAGTAGTGGCAGGCAGACTTATCAGTGACGGCTAACTAATGTAAATAATTGACTATCTCTAATGATTAACCAGTTTCCCCCAGTAAGTAGAAAGCTCACTGTTTTCTCACTTTGTAAACCTCTTAGACTTATAATTTAACTTCAACCTTTTTTTTTTTTTAAATGTCATAATTTGACCAAAGGAACTGCATCTTGTTGGTGAAAGCTGGAGACATTTATAAACTGTTTCTTAATTTTAATTCTTCACATTGAATTTCTTATGAAATATTTCAGATTTACATAGTGTAATATACATCCATGTATTCATCGCTAGGATTTAACAAACTAGTGTTCAATATTTAACTTTTATTAAAGTCTTTTAAGGTATGATGAGACAACTTGGGTTGACTTGGAGGGATTTTTAGACATGCAATGAATGTTTATGCTCTGGACTAAGCATGGGTTTCTGAGCACTGGGCACTGTTGAGTTTTAAGGTTAATCCCTACTGGGACTGGTTTCAATAAGACTCCCACCCCCACTATCATTAGTATACGTAAGGGTAGCATATCATTCTTCATTTTCATTCACTCAACACATACATACTGAGAAAGTTCTGGGAGCCAAATATTGTTCTGGAGACACAGCAGTGAGAAAAATAGAAAGGGAAAAAGATTTCCACCCTCATAGTCAACCCTAGTGGAAGCAGATAATAAGCAAGGCAAGTAAGTCAACTATATAGTAATGCTAGAGAGCTATTAAATGCTGATCACAAAAATAAAGCCGGGAAGGGAGATAGGAAGTGTGGGGAGTCAAGGACTTGTTCGTTGAAAAGGTAGAGTTGGAAGAGTGACCTGAAGAAAATCATGGAGTAAGACTTTGAGTTATCAAAAGAAGGAGCATTCCAGGCACTTGGAACAGCAAGGATGGCTGCCCTGAAGTGGGAGCTCTCCTGACACATTTCAGGAGCAACGAAAAGGCTGGTGTGGCTGAGTCTGTCCATGCTGAAGGAAAGAGGTGGTCAGAGAGCTCTAGGAGCCAGGTAGTCGATGGCCTGATAAGGGAAACCATTAGTGAGTTTTAACCGATGCCACCTAATTTGACTTACAGTGTAACAGGATCTTTCTGCAGCTATGGTGAGAAAGGGTCATAGGAAGCAATGCGGAAGCAGAAGGTCCAGTTCGGAGCTTCTTGATGATGATTCAAAGTATGTAGTAGCGGTCTAGCTGGATGTCCTGTAAGAAAGAACCCAAAGGGGTGGACTCTGTGAGGTGGGAGAGAGAAGGTGGGGGCACATGGAGAGGTGACCTGCTCTTTACTGAGACAGGGACTGCCGTGAGAACAACAGGATTTTGAAGGGAGTGTTCAAGAGGGACTATCAGAATTTCAGTTTTAAACAAGCTAAACTAAAGTAGCCTTAGACATCAAGGGGTGAGCAGAACAGAGGTCCAGGATAGAGATAAAAGTTTGGAACTCATCAGCATATAAATACGACTTAAAAAACAAGAGAATAGATGAGATCACCAGGAGAGTGAGCAGAAGTGGAAGACTGAGCCAGGGCAATGTTTATCATTAGAGGGAAAAAGGGAAAAGCAGACATAGAAAGCAGTAGCTGGAGAGTCCCAGTCTGTGGAGAGTAAGAAATGGGTATCCTGGAAGAAAAAGAAGGCATTTTAGGAGGGTGGTCAGTTGTGTTTAGTGTTGCTAACAGGTCACATAAATGAGTTCTGAGAAGTGACCAGCTGATTTGTTCATGGTCAAAGTCATTAGTGACTTTGATAGGAATTGTTCTAATGGATTAAGGGCTGAAAAAAAAATCTGATTGGAAGGGTTCAAGTTGGAAAAAGAAATTAGAGACACATACTGTAAACAACTGTTACAAATAGTTTTGTTGTAAAGAGAAAGATCAAAGATGATGTGCCAATAGGCCAGGAGGCACTGGCCAGCTGCGGAGGCAGGATTCTCTTAGAGTCTGCTGACAGCACCTGCTGTGTGCTGTGTGTGTGTGAGTAGTAGCTGTTTGTGATTGGTGACTTCAAAGGACCATGCCTTGGGTAGACAAGTAGGTTTTTGCAATGTTTTCCCTGATGTGCTGGTGCTAAAATGAGAGAGAGTCATCAAGCCAGCTGCTAATGTGCCAATAATCGTGTATATTATATCCAATAATTTTTCCAGATTTTTCTTTAAAAGTTAGTTTTTAACTATTTTACTTATGAGTTCTCTACATTACAGGTAGTTGTCTGCACGTGAGTCTCCCATCCTAGCCTGTTTCTTGAGAGAGTCCGCATGATTTTTCTTTAAATACCCATCTCATAGGCCAGCTCTTGCATGTAG
>NW_003852485.1:3773741-3775928 GCF_000181295.1 Otolemur garnettii | reverse complement strand
GTTCAATGTCTCCCTAAAGTTTTCTGTTAATTTCTAAATACAGGGTTGTGTTTGGTGGTTTTGTTTTCCAGAGTCCCCGTGGAGCAGGCATGGTGAGAACAGGCTCCTTGCAGCTCAAGGGCACGTCCACAGCGAATGCGTCTTTGAGAAGGACAAAGCGAAAAGCACCTTCCCCACCCTCCAAACTCCCCCTGCATCAGACTGAGGAAGGCAGCCCTGTGACGGGTAATGTTGCTTTTCCCACCAAATTTATGTTGTGTTTTTATTGAATACAGACAGTAGAAATGATACAGTTGTAAGTTGTGACTTTTTAATTTTGTAATAACAAGAATAATACACATACCTAGGCTTTTAAAATAATCCCATAGTCTCAGTTAGATGCCTTTTAAGAATATGCAAAATCACAAAACAGTGAAATTGTACAGATCCATTATCCTGAAATAAACATGGCATGATTCATGAATTTATTCAGAAAGACCTTGCCGCTTCAGCATTGACTACATGTAGGAAGAGGAACGGAAGTGTATTTAAGTTGTTTCACAGCTGGATAGTAAAATGGCTTCTAGCAAGCTCAGGGCTCATTCTTTCCTGTACTGTATAAAAATAAGTCCGACTGTTAAGGAATTGACTCATTTGCCAATGTGACTTTGTAAGTTCTACCATTTCTTTCTTCTAGTTATGCAGTCAGTAGATGGAATTTCTCCGGACAGTGTCTCAGAAGCAAACTCCGCTGAGGGGCTCCCCAGCCCAGGTAGGACGCCCTTATTCCATATTACCTGATTACTGAAAAAGAACCTTCCTGATAATTGAGAAATGAATTCAGTTGTAATGCTCTGTTTCTGAAAGCCATAGCAGTTCTTTGGCCCCGTTTCCTAAATTTTATATCATGAAATGAGTTCTCTCCTCTCTCTGCCTGGACTAGAGTAAGAAGCTGGCAGTGATCAAAGTTTTCATTCTGGAATTATACCTTGAATACTTCCCCTGTTTGGTCTCCTGTTTTTCCTTAGGCGATGTCAGATTAACATTTATTAACCTCCTTCCCAAGAGTAATGACACATCATAGTGAGGAATGCACCTTGGCGTGTGCAGAAGAAAACTTACACGAAGGTGTAAGCACAGCTTCTTTATGTGACTGTTCCAGCTGTGAATTCAACATAAGAACTATCTTACTCTTCATGAGAAACGTTTGTTACTATGAAAATATTTCCCATTGCAGTGTCCGGCTCTTAATTGAAATTCCAGTAACAATAAAATAATTCTATCTAATACTATAGCCAAATTTCTCAATAGCTATTTAGTAATGGTTATAAGAATGAGTATGATAAAATGTCTTAATCTTCAGACTTAAGGTTAGACATAAATGAGCATAATAGACCAGTGATATCAGACCAAAATAGAATGTGATTATGCCAGTACTAAGGCTTGGGGCAATTTGATGAATATAGCTCTACCTAATTTTTGTAATTAATATTCACAAATACAGGGCATATTGAGAAGCATTCAAATGCTCTTGGAATCTTTCATCTTTACCTGACATGTAGGGATGTGGAATTTAAATGTACCTTATGTATATAAGAATTCTTCACTCTTCTGTGATTAAAATATTACTATTAGATAATGAGGAATGATTTCGATGACATCATTTTGTTCCACGAAGGAAATTTACTGAATAATGTTAGCAACTACAATTATATAGTAAAATGAGAAGATTCTGAAGTATTAGGAGAAGGTGTGCCTGCCAATCAAACATTGCTTCATAACCATTTCCCGCTCATTTTTCCACCCTACCTCTCCTCATTTAATGCAGCATCATAGTGAGCTAACAAATCCGATTTCTTCCAAAGTGCTTCCTGGTCTCTTCTTGCCTTAACTCTGCCATTTAGGTGCCATTTCCACAGATTCTCCTTCTTTGACAGAAGCCTCCCTTGGCCCTGGGCTACTCAGTGAAGAAGAATGCGTTACCCGCAAAGTGACAGAGGAAAGCTCTTTCTCTGAGGGTTCTGGAACACCTGAGGCGGCAGTAGCATCAGTGACATGTAGGTGGTTGCCTTTCCTAGCTGGTGCTTTGTGTCACGCAGATTAAGATATCATCCAGTATAGATTTGGTTACTTGTTGAAACCTTGTGTAAGGCTCGGCACCTGTGGCTCAAGTGGCTAAGGCGCTAGCCACATACACCTAAGGTGGTG
>NW_003852485.1:3770746-3772959 GCF_000181295.1 Otolemur garnettii | reverse complement strand
TGTTTTTAATATTTTGGAGTTTTTTTAGAGACAGAGTCTCTCTTTGTCACCCTGAGCAGAGAACACTGGCACTATCATAGCTCAGTGCAATCTCAAACTCCTGGGCTTAAGCAGTCTTCTTCCTCAGCCTCTCGAGTAGCTGAGACTACAAGCATGCACCACACTATGCAGCTGATTTTTCTATTTTTAGTAAAGACCATGGCCTTGCTCTTGCTCAGGCTGGTCTTAAATTCCTGACCTCAAGCAATCCTCCCACCTCCTGGGGTACCAGGATTACAGACATGAGCCATTGCATCCAGCCTCAATAATCTTATTTTAAAATTTTTGGAATTATTTCTTTATGAGAGGACAAAGCTTTATATTTATGTAATACTTAAATTTGATCAAAATTTTACCCAATTTTTCCTTGACTCAGAGTCTTTATCACTTCAAACCAATTGTTTGAAATTAGTTTACAGTTACACTATCCCACATTATTTGTCTCATTCCCTGGTATTCTAAACAGAACCAAAGTTCTTGCACATAACAAAAGCCTGTGTGTGGGTTGTCACAGTGTTTTTGTTCATAATTTTCAAAATTGGGAAACAACACAAATGTTTCTAAAGTGAGGAATGGTAAATGCACTGATTAGTTCTTAGCCATAAAAGGAGTGAAGAGCTGACCCGTGCTACCACATGACTGAGTCTTGAGTGTGTGATGTTAAATGCGGAAGCCAGACAGCAAGGTCTAGATGTTGTGTGACTTCATTCCTATGACCTTCCTTCAAAAGGCAAAACTGTACAGATAATGGTTGTTAAAGGCTGATGTTTGCAGCAGGGATTGATTACCAAGAGGCATGGAAGAATTTAGGGGGTTGACAGAATTCTTCTGCATCTTGATCATGGTAGGGTTACGCAACTGTCAAAATTCAAACAACTATGTTCCCAAAATGCTGAATTTTACTGAACACAAATTGTACCTCATTTTCAAAAGATGGGGGGAAAAAACCCACACAGCTCTAGCAGCAACTACAATAGCGTTTGATGCAGTGAGTATTTTTTGAATGAAGAAGAAGAAAAAGTAGCACACAGTACAACAGATTCAATTTAATACAATTCTGTTTTAACAAAGAATAGTATTTGGCAATTTTGCCATTTTGGTGAACCCTAGGAAGGATGTATCAGTTAATTCCAGGCATCCTTGTGAAATTTTAAGCTTTAATAAATTTACAAGTAAAATGCTGTAGACTTACAATATATACAGTGTATTTTCTGAAGTCCTACGTAAAAGAATCTAGCTAATTATTATTTTAAAAGTTTCTTTCTGGCCAGGATTGCATAGGAAGAGTGAGACAACTTAATATTTAGGATTTTTTCTGCGTTTCTTTGTAGCTAGAATAAATTCTGACTATAGCCTTGAAGAGATAGATGAAAAGGAAGAACTGAGTGAAGTGCCTAAAGATGAGGCTGAAAATATGTCTCTGAAGTCACAAGATATTTCGTCTGTATCTACTGATATAATAAATGCACTGAAAAATGACCCTGACTCAGCCCTTGGCAATGAGAGTGCAAAGTCCTCACAAAACTCCAAGGAAGAAAAACATGAAACTAGATGCACAGATGGACAGTAAGTAGTCAGTGTGCCAGAGGTGTTGGTGGTGGTTTGTTTAATTAATAATCTTCTGAAATATAGATCTAATATTTTAATACAAATACAGAGATTATACCCCATCCTTTTAACCATCATAATAAAAGTATTTATTAATAAAATATCTAATTCCACCTAATTATGTTAAAAAAAATCAAATTCAACAGTTCTACTATCCCTATGCCACATAAACCGTAACATGTAGTTAATTCATATGACTCAATAATTAACGTTTGTGTGTCTGTTTTTGCCTATTACCTATATGAACTAAGTGTCACATTTAATTTTCAATTTTCATCAAACACCCCTGAAGGATTTTTGCTAACTGGTCTATGAAAACAATTCTACACTTGATCTTAGCCAAAAGGCCAAGAAGCTATGCAAACAATTCTGTATATTAAAGTACGATAAATCACCAGTATTTTTTTGCAGTCAACTTTATAATGTGGTCACCTTTCCACTTGAAACTAGGAATGGAAATCTCTAGTGTAGTCTACTTGTGTTATGTTTGAGATACAACAGCATGAATAAAGATGAAATCCACCAAGCAAAATAAACTGTCTTCATGAGATGTTTGCTATAATTTG
>NW_003852485.1:3765792-3769476 GCF_000181295.1 Otolemur garnettii | reverse complement strand
TCTTAAAATATATACTTAGGATGGAATTTCAGAAAAACAGTCCTACACAAGTTGAATATTCAAGGAATACACAGTGGTATTTTAAGGTGATAAGAAAATGGCTTATGAATTCTCCTAGTCCTACCTAACTATGTTAATATAAAGAACTTGATTAAGATTCCCAGGAAACATAAGAATATAATATTCATATTTGGATAAGACATGGATAATCCCATAGTGGTCATGCAGGAGGCTGATTCTTCAGGTGTTCATAAGCCCGTGTTTCCTTCCAGATGCCTCATGCCAGTGCTTGGACAGCTCCTTGTTGTCTGGAGGCTGTTTTGTTAACCTAGATACTGACAAGGGATTTCATTTTCGAGAAATCTGTATTAGAATCAAGGAGAAAAGTAGTACAGGGCAGGGGGAGGTTGTTTTCTCTGCTTTGACTTTGACTCTGGAATAAGGATACCTTCTTCCTACAGAGAAAGATCAAAATGAACATGAGTGTTTTAATGTAGTTGAAATCACTTTTGTTATGACTAACAATAGAGTTCTCTAAAAGTCTTTAACAAAGGATACTTAATTAACAAGACAATCAGATTCTGTTTTTACTTTAGATCTAAAAGTTAATATTTTCTGTTATATGTCTTAATTAAAATTGGCAACCTTTGCTGGGATTATTTCTCTTTTATATTTAATGAAATATACTAGGGCTATAAAAGACAGAGTCAAAATAGAAAAATAGAAAAAATAGGTTGGGGGGGTCAGTTTCTTTCCTTTATTATTATAACAATGACTGAAAGTTTGATGTTTTCACTGCTAGGAAGAAACAGTTTCTATGGAGCACTTTTTCTGGCCAGTACTCCATCCTGTGAGCTTCCTGTGTAACTGACATATGTAAAATAAAATGTCTATTTTCATCCATTTACATCTGAGCATAGGAAGGCACAGAGGGGTTCATTAACATGATGTGGGCCCCTGGCTGCTTCTGTGTTGTTGAAAATTACCTGTAGAGTTCAACCTATTTCAGATTGAGGGGAGACAGGCATTGAAAACTTGAGGTTTTTCTACTTTTTTCCTACACGTAACTGGATCTTTTGTCTTTCAGTGGTTCAGAATGAAATAATTGTTGTTCCAAAGAATGCAGAAGATAATATGAAACACGGAGCGAGGAGGACAGATACCAATGTGGGAGGTGTTACCAAAAGTAACAGTGTGGCCGTGGAAGTTGACAGACTGTCAAACTCTCTGGCGTGTGAAACTGGTATTGTTATGAGTGATGCAGAAAACCATCTATCAGCTTTATCAGGACCAGATCAAAAACTGAATCAACCCAGTGGAGAAAAAACAAAAACGCAAGATGCAGCAATTCAGACAGCCCCTTCCTGTGACGGTTTTTACAGGAATCACCAAGATCATAATTTGCCTGACCTCAAAGTCAATGAAAGAATACAAACTTCACATAATAATAAATCAACTCAACACTCATTCTTAAACCCAAAAGATTCTGTAGATACTTCAAGGGAATGTAGGAGTCAGGGCACCCTAATCACACATTCAGAAGATCAACTCACCGTGAAGAATCCAGTTTCTGCCCGTGGTCACGATGATCTTTTGCCTCCTGTCAATGAAATTGACAAAAATTCAACTGTTTCTTACCTAAAAAATTATCCATTTTATAGACAGGACTATAATCCCAAGCCAAAACCTTCAAATGAAATTACAAGAGAGTATATACCTAAAATTGGAATGACTACGTATAAAATAGTGCCTCCTAGATCCTTGGAAATAATGAAAGACTGTGAATCAGAAACCATAGGGCATAAAAATGACCCAGAGATACATACTTTAGGAAAACCTTCTCCCGAGGATGTGAAAGAAACTGCCATCCAAACAGAAGATCCTGTTATTTCTGAAGGTCCAAAGGAGCCAACAGTGGACCTTAAACTTAACTTGAGAACCGACCATCAGGTACCCAGTGCCCTGAGCTCACCTGATGGTGCCACGGTTAATTCTCTGAAACCTACTTCCAAAGTGATGAGACACACTGGCACAGCTCCTTTTGCACCAAATTTGGAAGATATAAACAATATTTTGGAGTCAAAATTTAAATCACGGGGTTCAAATCCCCAGGCCAAACCAAGCTCTTTTTTCTTGCAGATGCAGAAGAGAGTATCAGGTCACTATGTGACGTCCGCAGCTGCCAAAAGTGTCCACGCTGCCCCTAACCCGACCCCCAAAGAACTAACAAGTAAAGAGGCAGAAAAGGACATGCCGCCTCCTCCAGAGCAGACTCTTTCTTCCTTAAGTAAAACAACCCACTCGGTCCCACAACCCCATGTGAAAAAAACTGATGCTAATGTCATCAGTCAGAAGCCTGCTGAAACCTCTCCTCCTCCCACGGCCCCGAAACCCGCGACGCTGCCTGCTAGCCAGGTAGCAGCACTAAATCTGAAGACACTGAAAACTTTTGGTGCTCCACGACCCTACTCAAGCTCTGCTCCTTCGCCATTTGCCCTTGCTGTGGTGAAAAGGTCCCAGTCTTTCAGTAAAGCCCGTACTGAATCACCCAGTGACAGTGCACCTGCCTGCCCGCCAGCCAACCCAGAGGAGGGGAAGGCTCAGTCGGTAAATAAGTCTGTGGACAGTCCACAATTCAGTGTGACTGATCAGGTAAATGTTACCTTTTTAAAAATAAGGATTCAGATTTAAGAACACAGTAAAATGGGGGTTAACAAGCATGTTGGTGTGTGTGTGTGTGCTACTCAACAATGAAGCCATATTAATCTGATTATAAAGTTGTTATCGGGAAAAGAGAGTGGCAAAACATAGCATCTGCTTAGTTACTCTAAGAATTCTTATAATACATGTAATTTCTTTGGATATCCCTATAAGGTTGTCATTGTGTATATATTGTGCCATTAGTAAATGTTTTAAAATTTCTGTGCTTATATATTTGTATGACATACTACTTTATGGTTTTGTTTAGCTATGTTTTCTTATCTTGATTTGTTTTTAACTATTTAGCAAAGCAAATGGTTTTAATTATATAGAAACATGAATTGCATCAGGGACTAGATAAAATAATCAAGCATCTCTCAGTGAAGCATTTGACGTTCAAGCTCAGTTTATCAAACATTGTTGTATATAAGTAATTTATATTGAAAGAGTTTTAAAATGTAATTTTAATCCCCCATTTTGTCAATTCAGTGTCACCGTTTCCAACTGTAATATGTATGCTGACCAGAATGTCCTCTAACCACTCAGTAACTTCGTGTATGGCCAACCGAATGTCGCATTGTGCTAGGTTCTGATAATCCAAGGAAAGGATGAAATTTACAACATGACTCGTGATAATCCTCACGCGATTTCTGAGAAATACTTTGTGTACTTTTACACTGATAGTGTTTAAAAAATACTTTCATATTTATGTGACAGTTCCAAAAGTATTTAATAGTACTTTTTCAAACATTCCTAGAGTAAGAGAACATTAACCATATTGCCGGGTAAAGATTTTTCCATAATTCTAAAGCAATAATTTATCTTGAATAGTTTTTCATATATTTTACATCCACGTCTGTTACGTTGATATATCATCAGGACAGGAAGTATGATATACAGATTCATTACTGGGAACAAAGCCTGGGTTTTTTCTTGGAATGGAGTATCGTTCCTAAACGATGGAAGCTTGACTTAGATAATACC
>NW_003852485.1:3763437-3764842 GCF_000181295.1 Otolemur garnettii | reverse complement strand
TCAGATGGTGACATTGGGTTGACTCTCAACATTGTCAAGCTAACACTTAGGAAAAAAATGTTTCTAGGGCTTAAGTCTAACTTGGGATCCAAAAGTTACTCTTTTATGTCAGAGATCATTTTGGAAGTATAAACTGAAAGAGTCCAGAGTCTTACACATCCTTAAAAATATGTGGGGCCTATATTCCACAATG
Organism: Otolemur garnettii; assembly: GCF_000181295.1. Taxonomy (NCBI): domain Eukaryota; kingdom Metazoa; phylum Chordata; class Mammalia; order Primates; family Galagidae; genus Otolemur; species Otolemur garnettii. Next base: position 3,764,649 of record NW_003852485.1, on the reverse strand, counting down.
TGGGCCAGGTGGAGAAAATAGGTTTTGTTCATTCTTACAAAGATATATAGAGAAATAAGAGCCCTGGACTCTTATTTTAAGGGATTATGTTAACACAGCAAGAAAGATTGTTTTGAAAATAACCTTTCTATTTCAGATAAAATGGATGAGTTGATAGGAACCTGTAAGTTTTCAGTCATAGCTTCTGCAGTAATTAAAGTTACTGCCATCGTGGAGGGTAGGGGAGTGTTTGATAGGTTAATAAAAAAGAAAGCCTAGAGTTTAGATGAGAGCCGAGAGCTAATGCAGAAATTTAAGTCTTAGTAATGTCCTGCGAAATTGTCTACACCTCCTTACTGAGGAATGTAGGGGGGCATCAGGAGAGGAGGTGTATCTCTTTGCAAGGCAAACACCAAACAAGAGTCACAGAGAATTTTTCGCAGGCAAATTTCCTCTGTGTCCCCTTCATCCACTGACAGAGGGTGTGCTGAAGTGTTGAGCAAGGCACCGTCACTTAGACTCCCTAGAGGCTGTCATCACCCTAAACCTCTGTTCTCTTCTCCCCTTTGTCCTCCTGGCTGGAAGCACCCCAACATCCAAGACAATCGAGTATTTATTAAACCCCTGGCTCTCTACGCAGCTCGTTTTGTGAATTCTTTCTCTGATCATTTTAGAAGCCATTTAGAGTAAGGGAATTGTTGAGCAAAAAAATTGAGTGAGCAGAAATTAAATCTGCAAGGAACAGGAATGCTACAAAGGTAGAGAAAAATGGGTAAAGGTTTTCTGGGCCTTTCAGCCACACTGGTATTGGCTGGACTCGACTGCCCAAGCTAGTTTTCTTAGTGTGTTTAGGTGGAACCATGAATGCCACCCATTCCCTCCCAGAGGACTTGGTATTCCCATCTGATCAAATATAGAGACAAGGCAAAATATTGGATGCTGTCAACAGTGGAGGAAACAGGAGGGAGGCATTCAGGGGATTAGGACTGAATTCTGTAGATTATTATAAAGTCTGTATTTAGGTTCCGGGCTGCATGAATATTTGGATTAGCTTTGAAGTTTGAAAGTCACAAATGATGGCAAATGTATATTTTTAGGGGATGATATATGCCCATGTCAATAAAATGTACATTCTCACTTAGAAAAAGTTTTCTATTTCTGATCTTGTGAATTAAGTAGTGACCATTCCCTACTGGTTTTTCGGGTCAATAAATCTGACCAACATTTTTTAAT
>NW_003852485.1:3758026-3760468 GCF_000181295.1 Otolemur garnettii | reverse complement strand
GACCTGAAAAAAGAAAAACTAACATCTGATTTAATACTACATATTACTTATTTTCTTCTCATAATTAAAATTTATTTTTGCCTCCATGGAAGCCTGCGGGGGTGGAGGAAATGGGATAAGTCGATTAGAATCATTCTTGTTTTATTTAATTGTTCTGCTTTCTATTCATACTCCTTTGGTTTGAATTTGAGCAACCAAAGGGTTTCAGGTTGGCACCTATTACCATATGTTTTAAAAGTAAAAGTAAATGATAGAAAATTGTATAGTTATGTGCCTTATGGAAATAAGACAGCTATGTGTAAGCTGTCTCTGTGTAAAGCTACTCTTTAAACTTCAAAGGTAGACAATTACATCAATATGAATTCATATCAGTAAGTTCTTATATGTTAATTTTAAAGTATTATAACATGTTCCTTGTTCAAAAACTTCAAGTAATACTTTATAAATATTTATTAAAAATTATCATATTAAAGAAATGTTCATCGAGCATTATAATGTATCAGGCACTAAAATAAACAATGCCTTATACCTACCTTATGAAGTAGAATTATAATAGGTAAGATCTCTGCCCTCAGAATATTATTCTAATGACACTTTTTTGAGTTTAATAAACAATTTTTAAATATCAAAGGAAATGCCATTTATCTCCAAAAGTAACTGCTCTTAATAGATTGCTATTTAACTTTCTAGATCTTTTTTGTAATGTGTAAACATTAATTTACAAAAATGGGGTTTTCCACAAATCATAAAGATGTATCTCTGAAGCTTTCGTTCCGATTACATCTAAATATACACATGTACTATTAATACTACATAGTATTTAACTATAGGATTACAACTTAGCTTACTAGCTCCTTATTGGTGGACATTTAACTGGATTCTATAATATGGTACTATAATGAGTGTTTTTAATTGTAGATTAATTATTTAGAATTTAAACATCAGTCTATTTCTTAAGTGCCTAAAATAAAATATCTCTTTACAAAAAAATTACAGAAACTATAGTTTTGGCAAGAATTACAAAAGTAATTCTTTTAGACACAGAGAATTGGGTTTCACAATGCAAAGTTGTTACCTGTCATTAGTTGTCTATATACACGGAAAGAAATCCCATGTGAATAGCAAACAGGGTGCAGACTGCCGGGTCCTGACCCAGGGGCAGGGGCCCTTAAGACCTGTGGATCTGGCGGCCACTGACTAAGGAAATGAAAAGTTAGAAGAGAAAGGAAGAGACAAGACACACCGAATAGAATTTTCAAAGGCAGGAACTCAGGACCACTGCCCACGTGTGGGGTTCTGGTGGTGGCCCTGAGTGCCAGTTCCACTCAGCTTTTATTGAAGGCTGTTTGCTCACTAGCCCAAAGGGTAAGCTGAGGAAGGAAACAAAGATGCCAGCAGTTTCTCTGAGTGAGCATAGCAGCTCCTGTTGTTTCTCTAATCATTAACTTTAAGGGTCTGAGCAGTCTTAAATCTAGAACCTGAGCCTTGTGTGGGGGCAGCCTCCTGTCTGAGGTCACACACACAGATTCCTAGGGAGGTGTTAAACTCCGCTAGCTCACTGTGGAGTAAAACACCACTGGAGTCAGTCTCCTCTGAAGAATCAGTGGGAGAGAGGGATTTTCCTCTCATCACCACCACAGAGGGTCTTCTTCCACAATGAGGGATATAAGCCCTACTACCCATATTTCAGGGCTCAAGCTGTTCCCTTGATCTCTGCCCCAGGCAAATACAAATCTCCACAATGGGTATTTGCTTTGACTGTTTACTGGGCAGGAAACGGTTACTGTATCTTTCCCGACCTTGCCACAGCATCTTCTGTGGCCATTATTCCTCAGTGTTTACAGACCCTGCAGGGATGTTTGTACACTGTATCCCCAATGGGCCAGAGTTCCAGGGAGAGCAGGAAACTTGCTCAGATAAGACATTTAGCAGTGGCTGGTGTAAAGTTAAACTAACTGACTTTTCCTTTGTTCTGCCTCACTCAGCTGACTTTTTTATTTTTCCTTTTTTCTGAGGTGTGGGGGGGTTCCCTTGCCCAGACTGGGGTTCAGTCCCCATGCCACCTGCACAGGTGAGGTCTTCCTCGTGCTGGTGGCAGATCCTCTTCTCAGCCATTTCGTGTTGGGTTGTGGTGTCAGCCACTCAGCTCCATCCTGGATTAATAAGACCGTCAACAAAACTCAGTAGTTTAGCCAAAGGCAGGCCATGAAGCATAAGGAAACCAAATCCAAGCTATGTTTGCCAATTTCCCCCAAAGGAACTGCTTGTTACTGCGAGTTATTTTCCTTGTCATTAATTTACCCTGTTAAATTAGGGTGACCATTTATACTTCGGTTCTCTTCTTATGAGAAGCATTTAGTTATGAATCTAAATTAGTCAAATTATAATCTAGAGATAAACTTAAAATATCTTCATCATTTGTTTAATCTCGTAAAATGTCAT
>NW_003852485.1:3732274-3757743 GCF_000181295.1 Otolemur garnettii | reverse complement strand
TAAGGAGGGAAACTTCAAGTTACTATATAGCATTAATACAAAAATTGTACAATTTGTTACTTTGTGGAATTAACCTTAATTTCTTACATTCTTGAAGGCACCACTGGGAAGCCAGAATGAATCGAGCTAAAAATGCTCTTTAACAGCTTGGCCTGCAGTCTGTTTGTGCTTTTATCCTTTGTGTTGATTTGGTAATTTTGTAAAGACTAAAATGTGTTAATGGATTATTTAACTTGTTTGTTGTGGAAATAACAACTCTCTCAATTTTCAGTTTTATAGTAGGGTGAACGTTTATTCATTATTTGTCATTTATCGAATAATAAATACTAAACGCTAGCATTTACACTGAAGCAGAACTTAAAATGTGATCATTGTTGGAAACTAAAAATTAGACTGCTGTCCTGTTTTACATTGTTTTCTCTTAGGTCACTGTTCCGTCAAATACTGTATCTGTGAACGGAAGGTCAAGACTCGGCCGTTCCTTGTCTTCTGATGCCCAGGACGGCCCTTGAATGTTGCCTGCCATTCTGCACGTCACAGCCCAACTTCATACTAATGGAAAAAGTGGCAAATGTCTATGCAGATGCACACTAATATATTTTCTGTTAAAGCATAAGAATTTGTACTATGGCCTTTAATGCCACAAGAAGTACCAGAATGTATAATTTATAATAATTTTTTCATATTTTGTGCCTTAAGAGCTGAATGTGCTGCTTTAGAACTTTAAAATGTTGTGTAAATGATCTTCATTTTTTTTTCACATAATAATCACTTTACACTGACTTCACTCACATTCTCTACAAGGGTGACTTAGACAATAGTATAAATGAAGATTGATAGAGATGTATTTGTAGGACACATAAAGAACTGGGCAGACATAGATCTGACCACTGCCTCAGTGTCACCATTTAGTTGGAAACGTGTAAGTTATATTAAGGCCTATTTTGTGCTAAAAAGAAGGAATTTGAAAAGTAGTGATAGTGAATAAGCATATTCCATTCAAAAATTATTTTCCATTATCAATCACTTAGTGCAAAAGACTTATTTTGTGCCTTCTTTATGAAGTTATAAATCAGTGTCAAACTTAGAGGAAGCTCATAGTATTTTAATATTTTATTAACATGGAGCACTTGGTTTTTTAATCTTTAGAACTTCAATTGCACAAGGATAATTTTAAGTATTTTCTGTATATAATTATGATGTTGTCAAACAGATATTACACATTTTATGTGCCAGAAGCCTTAAAAATCTTTCTGTGAAAATGTTGATATATTGTGACAGTTATTTCACATTTGATATGTAGAGAAGAATAGGGGTTAGTTTATGTCCATATTGGAAAACTTAAAAGACTATTTGGAAGTCGAAAATCCTGGTTTTAATTCAAGTAAAATGATTAAATAGCCATTATATAGTTTAGATGATATTCTAAATAATATATATTTACATTGAAGCTAAAACTGTTAAGCAAAACAGTGCCTAATTTGTTGGCCTATAACTACTCTGGGATCTGGGGCTTGTTGTGGTTCTGTCTCAACATTAAAAATTTAATTGCTCATTTATTCTAAAAGCTTTGTTCAAACAAGCTGATACTAAGTTTGTTTCTATTAAAGCTACTAAGATATCTGCCTTTGTGGAAACGTGTTGCTTTTTTTTTTCCTGTTAATTAAAAGCAAGTTATATATTTGGGATACTATTTTAAAAAATGTAGATTGTGTCAACCAGGATATTTTTATACCTTACTGGATGCGCACAGTTCTATCAGCCAGTGTATAAATAAGTAGTAGTAAGACTTAGCATTTATCAGGGCCCCCAGATGCACATTTAAGTCCTGACATTCTGGTCTAAGCATGGGAAATGCTTTGTATAGTTCCTGATTGGCAAGGGCATATAAAATGCTGAATGTTGCTGCTGCTTCCCTTGAATCAGACTAGGAGAGACCCTCAGACCAGAGTCTGACAATTAAGTTTGTGAACTCGTCCTAGAAAAAGTGCTATGTACCTTATTGCTGGATATCACTATTTTCACCTTTGAAGTACTCCCTTTGGGAAGCTATCTATGCCCTAATACCAGCACCTGATCCACCCTTCCAAGCAATTTTGAACTCTTTTTATAGAATGACCATCAGAGCTGCTGTTGTACAAAGATCTGACAATTAAGTTTGCGAACTTGCCTGTAGGTTGGCAGCTCTGTACAAACAACTCAGTAGGGTTTCATAACTTTGGTATATCAGTGTCTCACACCTGTGTTCATGTCAACATGGAGCAGTGTCTTGCTGAGTGGCATTCATTATTATGGTTGCATGTTTTTGTGTACCATACGATAGCAGCCCTGATGCTTCTTCCAGAAAAAGAGTTCCAAAATTGCTTTAAAGGGTGGACGAGGTGCAGCGTTGATGCATAGCTTCCTAAGGGGGGTGCTTTGAAGGCGACTGTAGTGATATTCAGCAATGAAATATGTAGCACTCTTTCTACAATAAGTTTACAAACTTAATTGTCCAATCCCATAGATAGATATTTAAGTTATATCATTATAAGCCAGTAGAAAAACAAGTGAATTTTTAAAAAGGTATACAATTGATTATTCACTTAGAAAAAACTAAATTTGGGTCTCTCCTTAAAACCTTAAATATATTCAGTTCAGAGATTATCTTTTAAAAGTATCATTTTAAAACTTACAAGAATATAGTCAATATTTTCGGACCTTAGCAAATGATAATAATACAGGGTGTCCTAAAAGTCACCCCTAAATTCTCCATACTTAGAAAAAATAGGGAATTGTAGCTAAATGCACCTGTATTTGTAAAATATTCATTACAAAATTTCACAAAGAGGTAGCCGATACGTAGAGACTATTTTGTAAATACTTTGTAAAATTTTATAGTTCTATTTAACAACTTGCCTTTTATGCCAGCAGTGTTCTGGAAGAGCTTTGCTTTTTGTACAGATCAATCTTTATCATATTTCAGTTAGCTGGTCTCGTGTTATTTGTTTTTCACCATGATCCATAGTGTTGGCTAGAATCCAGACGCTTGAGTTCAAATCTCAAGTGTACCAGTCCCTTATGTCATGGGATCTTGGGGCAATTACCATTTTCTCTGTTTCTCATTTCATCCTCTGAAAAGAATGAATTAATAGGAATAAAATGTCAATAAAAATGAATTAGTAATACCTCCAGGGAGTGGTTATAAGGTTTACATGAATTTTAAGTTTTTGGCACGTACAATTTATTTTTAAGAATTACCAATTTTTAAAGCTACTGTTGGTGAACAGGTATCATTTATAAATGTGCTCATTCTTCTAAGGGAGGAATACTCCCTCCTTTCACCTCTTCATATACTGCTAGATCTGACTTTGGCCACCAGACATTGGCAACAGAAGCCACACTCTGCTGCCTTATCCAGATCCTTGAAATGAGACCTTTTAACTGAAACCTAAATTTGCTTATGCATACTTGAAACTGAAAGGGTGCCAGTTGATGCAATTATTCATCTAATGTTGCTTTACTTTCTATCCACTACTAGTAGAGAAAATAAGTACAAAAGACCTAAAAAAAAAAAAAACAAGTTGATCATATTTTCTACTTATTTTTTGTAATGACTTATTTTTTATTAAGTCATAAACAAATTGATCATGTATACATTAATGCATTTATGAAGTACCATGTGATGATTTTAAATCAATTTGGAATGCTTACATCAAACTAGTTAATATAGCCTTCACCTCATTTAATTAATTATTGGGTTAAGACATTTATACTCTATGCTTAATAGATTTGACATAGACCTGTACCCTTGCAATAGGCACCATATCTATTCGTTTTGATAAGTGACTTAAAAAGAGAACTTGCAAGAGGTCACAGTGAAGATTTCCAGGGTCAATCAGAGTGGTTTCTCTGAGTTGCTGTTGATGTAGAAAGAGCTCATCTTTGATATATTAGCATTTACAAAAGGATTTTTGTTATTTGATTCACCTAGGAAACAAAATGCACAAAGAGGTCACCACTTTACAAAGGTCACACAACCAGACAAGTCTCTCAACCCCACATCTGGTTTCTGGTCTGCTCCTTCCAATGACTAAACTTAGCAAATGATGATGAAGAACATGGTGCAAGATTTCCAGGGACACCAGGGTAGTAACCTGCTTGTGCTGGCTCTTCAGTTGGCCTCTCTTTTCTCTAAATGCTACCACTTCCCTTCAAATTTCCATTCTTAATCCTTCAGGCTCTTCATCTAGATAATATCTTGTGTATGACAAGAATGCCACCCCATGTTCATTTCAAGGAGAACTTTCTGTACAAATATTTTGAGAAGAATTGTGGAACATTCAGGCAGTCTGTCTAGCACTCTCCTCGCCACCCCTTGGAGTACAGCGATGGCCCCAGTTCCTTACTTCTCAGGCATCCATGCCTTCTGCCCTGCAACTCACAGTGCTTCTCACCAAAGAGGCGTAACCCATTTCACCATCCATAGAAGCAGGTTCTGTGACTCATAGAAAGAAGCGAAAATGACACTATGCCCGCAATGAGACCAGGCCTCAATGGTTGGCATGTTTACACTTGCTTTTGTGGTATTTAAAATGTTGCTAGGAGAAAGGCAGCTCTGGGCTAGCTGAATGGTTCTAGGTTCTAAGAAAACGATGAGAGATGCAGCAGAGCTCCCCACTGAGACCACCTGGACCATTCAGTATCCAGACCCCCAGCTCGCTCTGACATGCGAGCAGGAAATGCTCCCCTCTGCGATCTTGTAGTTGGTGGAGAGCATTAGTAATAATTAGCATAATAAGTGCGATATACCCTATCAAACCATGCACACAGGACTCTAATCCTAACCATAAATTCATTCAGTCAGGTTAACACACGCTGTTTCCCCCAGAGTCCTACATACTATTTACTAAATCGAACACAGATACACCTCAGACTCTCTGTCTAGTTCCCAGCCAGTTAAAAGCACTTCTAAATATTCTTTTCTCAGTTGTACAGAAGGGTTTTTTCTCCCTTTCTATTGCTCATGTTGTCTTCAGACCCAGAAGCATAAGTGCCCATATATCAAAGTCAGAAACTCTTTGGACTTGTCTGTTTCAAAGGTTTGTGAGGTAAAATACAGAATTCCCAGTTAAATTTGAATTTCAGATCAACAATGAATTACTTTTATAGGATAAGTATTTTATGTCCCATGCAATTTTTAGGGCACATTTATATTTTAAAAATTGTTTATCTGGGCAGCGCCTGTGGCTCAAAGAAGTGGGGCACTGGCCCCATATGCTGGAGGTGCCGGGTTCAAATCCAACCCTGGCCAAAAACTGCAAAAAAAAAAAAAAATTGTTTACCTGAAATCTGGGCATCCTGTATTTTTCTTTGCTAAATCTGGCAACACTGCTATTTCATTGAAAATATGGAAGGTGTGCAAAGAAGTATCTGTTATATGAGGAAAAGAGAAGAGAGCAGGCCCGGTCCAGTTAAGTAAGGAACTGAGAGGTGGCTTGCCTTTGGTGCTTCTGGATATTTCACCATCAGAGAGACCCTCGTGTTATGCGTAAGGAAAGGCTTGCTGAAGAGTGTCTAGTGAAGAAAGCCTTCAGATGCCTTCTGCTGGCGGAGTTTAGATACCTTCAAGCAATCAGAAAATAATACACTTATAAGAAACTCTGCTGATGTCCTTAACCTCAGTGTTATTCTGACAATTCTAACAATTGTTACATCTAGGTGGGTTATAACTTGATGATTTTTAACTTTTCTGCACGTTTGAAATAATTAATTGTCAGTGAATGATTGGAACCGTGATTGTAGTTACCAGCTGTGTTGTGTACAAGTGGGTAGAGAGTCGTGGTAGATGACGGGAGGCAAGTGGCAAAATCATCTCACTATTAGTAAATATTATTGAAAGGTGCTACGATTCAGTCATAACAACCAAAAACTATAGATTCATGCCAAGTAAGAGGAAAGAGAGAAGTAATGGAAATAAAGTGTAAGTCCCACTAATGTACCATTTACCTGCCAGGTGACGTTTGAGGTGGGCTTTATCATCCTGTTTTTCTTTTGCTTTTTTTTCTTTTTTGAGACGGAGCCTCAAGCTGTCCTCCTGGGTAGAGTGCCATGGCATCACAGCTCACAGCAACCTCCAACTCCTGGGCTCAAGCGAGTCTCCTGCCTCCGCCTCCCAGGTAGCTGGGACCACAGGTGCCCACCACAACGCCCGGCTATTTTTTGGTTGCAGCCATCATTGTTGTTTGGCAGGCCTGGGCTGGATTCGAACCCGCCACCTTAGGTGTATGTGGCCTGCGACTTAGCCACTTGAGCCACAGGCACTGAGCCATCACCCCGTTTTTCATCTGAAGCCCAGAGCAGCTAGACAGCTCACCAAGGGTAGTGCTGCGTTTGGACACAGACGGATGATCCCAGGCCCTATTCTTGTCCTCTATACTCTGCTGCCTCAGGCCAGTCAACAGTGTGTATTTCAACAATCTTCACCTTTTCTCCCCTTTGCAGTAAGTACCCCTTACAGATCACATTTCTAAGGTGGTTATAACCTTGTTTCAATGGGCTGAACCTGGGAAAAAGCATAATGAGGTGAACAATATTTCTCGGAGACCTGTTGTTCCACCATTCTGAAACATGATTTGATGAATGGCTGGTCATTTGTACTAGGTGTTGGCCCATATTGTTAACAAATATTCATTGAGCGCCTTACAGAATTTTCCTGGTCATTGCCGTTTTTTAGAAGCATCTGGTCCTTCTCTCAAGGAGTTTAGAATCCAAGTCAGAGGAGACACAAGGAAGTGTGGAGTAAGTAGGACAGTTCAGTCGGTGACTGGGATGTCCCGAAGAAATAGCTGGTCAGTGTTAGAGGGGAGAAGACTTTCTGATATAAAGGGACTGCTGATCTGGACTTCTGAAAATGGATGGCTGGGAATTACTAACATGAATAGAGAGAGAGATGAAGTATGGTCATAAAAGAAAAATATGCTGAAAACTTCAGTTGCCCATTTTTCTGCTAGGTGATTTGTCTCTTTTTAAGAAAATTCTTTATGTAATTTGCTGTAATTATTATGTGAATTGCAGATATCTTCTTCATGTTTGTAGCCTCTTGTTTCCTGTTCTTTAGATGGTCTTTTTTTTTTTTTTTTTTAATTGAATGGTAACTGTGTACATTGATGCCCTTTGGGGGTACAGTGTGGTGTTTTCATACATAATCCAAGACACTTCCATCAAACTGGTTAACATAGCCTTCATGTAACTTTCTTAGTTATTATGTCAAGATGGTCTTTTAAGGAAACATTCTTTTTGAAGAAATTGGATACGTTGATATCTTATTGTTATGACTTTTTATTTCATATTTAAGAAATTCTTCCCTTCCCAGAGATCAGAAAGGAGTATTCACGGGTATTTTATTCTGAAAGTTTTAATGTTTTGTTTTTTAAATATAAGGTCTGAATTTTTCTGCAGTTGATTTTTTGTATGGTATGAAAGAGCAATCCCTTTTTCTCTTTGCCCCCCAGCTCTGTTAGTTGAATAACCAGGCCTTTCCTCAGTAACATGACATATTAACTTTATCATTTTTGATGATCCTTAAATTCATTTATATTTGGAGGCTGGTTTTTTTTTGGTTCTACTGAAGATGTGCATATACCTCCACCAATATTATACTATCTTGATCACCATAGCTTTATACCAAGCCTTTATATCTTGAATGAAAGTTGCTCCTTTTTCTTCTCCTTCAGAAATTTTTTGGCTATTTTTGGCTCTTTGCTTTTGTATTTAAATTTTAGGACAAGCTTAACTTCTGGGAATTTTATAGTAATGTATATGGCTATTATACACGCAGACCAGTTCAGCATGTTCAGTTAATTGAACAAATACAAATCAAGACCACAAGGAGTTACCATTTGGATTTATTGACAAATATGTAGAAATCTAGTCATACTAAGAGTTGGAGAGGATAGGAACCAATATAATCTCTTACTCACTACTGGTGTATCGATTGGTATAAACGTTTAGGAAAACGAGATGGAGTTGTATAATATTTCACATCTGCACGTGCCCATTTGCCTCTCCAGATCTTGCTCCCAGCTTTCTCTGCCCTACTCTTTGTCCTTGGCAGTTGATCATCAATGGTTTCCCTGCATTCTGGTTTCTGATTAGGTTCAGCCAATGAAAGACTAAGGCAAGACATTTGAGAGAAGGATAGAGAGTCAGGCCAAAGTTCTTGATGAGATTAGCTCTCTGTCTCTGCCAAGGTGTTAGTTAGCTGAGTTGTACAGAAAACTAGAGCTTTGTTGGGTAATCCTCTCCTGCCACTGTTGCTACCCTCTTGAGATTCAGTAATTATTCCCTCATCTTGCCTCGTCAGGGGTGAGGATGGTTAACGCTTCCTACCCTTACTAATCCTAGCACATTTCATTGTCCAGTAGTAGTTCTTTTATTAAATGTCTCTTAACTACACAATTTGATCTTGTTCCTGTCAGTACCATTGTTGGTACAACCTAAAACTCAACAGTTTCATTCTTAGACAAATACGCAAGAGAAACTCAAACAGGAGAATGTTTTCCAGGAGACGTGTTAAAAGATGTTTGCAGTACACTTTGGAAATAGCAGAAAGGGGGAGGGAGAAGAAAAAGAAATAAAGGGAAAGAAACAATCCAGATGCCTATTAACAAATAAATGAATATTTGGGTATTATGGTGTATTTGCTAACATAACCTCACATAAAGGTAAAAATCAACTGTTCCCCCATGCAATAACATAGACAAATGTCAGTAAGTAAGCGTCAAGGGAAAAGGTTTGAAACAAGCCACAGAAGGAAAATATAATGTAAATATTTTAATAAAATTATTTATATATACATATCTGTGCTAAAAGTTCTTAAAAATGAAGCATGCTAAGTATCATATTTAGGGGAACTGTTATCTCTGTTATGTCTGAGAAGGAGGTGGAGATAGGATTAGGGTAGGCCAGGAGCACATAGGTAACGTTGGTGATGTTTATTAGTCTGTTATGAATTGTTTATAGTGAATGTTTGTTATATAAATTGGCTAAATTAAAAATGCATAATTGATCACTGTTAAAAATGAAAACCAGGGTTAGAGAGTCTAGAATTTGTCTGATCTTCTGAAGTGTGGAGCAGAAGGTGACCTAATGATGAACTGATAGTAATCTGCTACAACTGGACCAAAGCAGAAATTCAGAAGTTAAAGATGCTTTGCCAAAATCCAAGTGTGAACTGATGGAATTCTTGTCCTGGATTCATGGTGGTGTTGCTGGAAGAGAAAGAGGAGGAAAGAAGCAGACCCAGGAATGAATAGCATTTTCAGGTGAAAATACAGAAGGCAAAGCTAGATACTTCTGGAATATCAGGCCAATTTTAATCATCTGAAACAGATGTTCCATCCCAGAATTATTGAAACCAGCATTTTAAATATTGTCTTTTAAGGACATATGAAGAATGGTAAAATATTTGACACTGGTTGATACTGTCTCTATAGTGGCTAACTTTCCACTAAATGCTACAGAATGCCTCCATTCCTGGGAATTGAATACAAAACCAAAGCCATGACACTCCAAAAAGAGGTAGGGTTTTAGCTACTTCTGCTAGATCAAATGTGTATGTTTTGTGTATAGATGTGTGTTTATAATGGAAGGAGAACCATTAAAAGATACAAAGGGACACCCCAGCTAAAAAGGTTAAAGGATGTGTATTCCAAATCATAGTATAAATCATCATTGCTTGACCATCAATCATTCTTAAATTCAGAAAACACACCTCTAACCAACTTTATCTTAAATATTGAAATGGTATTCTCTTTTCTGCATTCAATAAAAATAAATCTTATTAGTGAATTCAGTCCTATGAGTTAAGTTGTGAATCCCAGGAATCTATTTTTACAATTATTTTTCAAGTTTATTTCCTATTTTTATCTTGTCCTTCAACTGCAGTATAGTTCAGGGTTGCCTATTTTTAGTGCACTCAAGTACCACACCATGGAAATGCTTTCACAGTTTACTGTACGACCATGGCAGCCCTGGATTGCACCTTGCCTGGCAGCAGTTGGCCAGTGCTTATGTTATCTGTGTCTTCCAATTTAAAGGGCGAGTCTCAAGTGTTCCATTCACCTATTATAAAGAACATCCATGTTGTTGCAAGGGGGGGACAACAAAACATTTCTAGTACCCCTATATTTTAGAAGAGACCTCAAAAATCTTGTCTAAAAATAAGACATTCAATACAAATGCCAAAGGTAAACTAAATCCTTGTTTAGGAACCCTACAACTTGTGGCTCACTTTTTTGTCCAGTCTTGATTTGGGGAATCCTAAAATCATTTTATTTCTTAAGAAAAGAAAAATCAGAGAAATGTACCTGACTTCTTGAGGATTCTTTGACAGCTTTCTTTTTAAAATCCTTGCCTAGATGAGCTGTCTGCAGAACAAATCTACATTCATTTAAATAGGAATTTGACATTTCTGCCTCACATAGTTTCAGTATCTGAGTTGGGACTAAAATGCCACATGTGTTGGGTGATCTCTGGTTAATATTTTTGCAAGTTATCCAAACCGGCTCACTTCTAGAAGGCTGGGAGGTGGGATGAGAAGAAGAAAGGAAATGAATATGTACTTTTGGTGTGGTGTTGAGGAATCAGACCAGGGTGGTGGGTGTTGGGGTGCAGGCTTCCTCCTGCCCAACCATCATCTGTCAGTGCCATCTGGTGTGTAACAGGAACGACTGAGCCTCATCTTCAACAAACACTGCCAGTTGGTCTTTTCATTTCTTCCCAGAAGTACTTGTCTTCATCAGGACAGAGGTGTCTGGAGCATGGCGGTAATTTGTGCCTGAAGGGATGTAGCAAAACAAAATTAGGATTGCTTTCTTGAAGCTGTAAGTGGTCATGAAGAAATGCAAAGAAGAACAGAAGAATAAATGTTGCTGAGGAAGCCTACCACCACAAGGTTTCTGATATGAAACTTCACCTGCTCTTCGCTCGAAATGGTGTTATTTACCATAGAAACATCAACGACGTCAGGATTCAGTCTCCAGGATGTGGAATAGCAATATACAACGTGGCTTCTCTGGGTTGCAACAGAGAAGAAAATTATAGGTGCATGCTGGGAAAGATGTTAGATCTGTGTTGTATTATTCATACGATACCTTCTCTTTGCACTTACATGATTCTAATTTAAAAGTTTTTTATCCAATTTTCTCCAGGAGGATAGAGGGATATCTAGCTTGTTTATTCTTATCTGTAATTTAATAGCAGAAGCTTTTGCCCTCCCATATGCTCTTTTAAATGACAATTATTTAGCATTTAGAGGTTAATTATTTAACATGTAATAACAATAGGTATTATTAATACCTCTGTCTTACAAATGAGGAAGCTGAGGGACAAATAACCCAAGATCCTATATTAGTAAGCAGAAAACCAGAATATGAACCTGAGCATTTTGACACTGGAATCCCCATTCTTCTGTGTTGCCTGTCATATGTCAGGCATGCAGTAAATATTTGTGGAAAGAACGGATAAACGAGATGGTAAAGCATGGTTTTTGTTAGCTTGGCTAAATGAGAAATAGGTCACTTTATTTTTTTTTTTAATTCTACACTCTCACTCTCATTAGAAATAACAATTCTACCTCCCAATAAATATTAGAAGAAAATAGTGGTAGTCCATATTTATAGCATAAAAATATGACAGTGACCAAACTTCAACCCTAATATAATTATTACAGCATTCCCTCCAGTTCTGAAGAGATATAAACAAGAATTTTGATTATATCTAATTTGCTCAAAATTGTTTTGATTTTTCACTGAAACAGATTCTACCATAATATACACAAATACATTACGAAGCACAGAACTCTCTCATAATGCCTGTGAACGTGGCTTACAAACGTAGGAATTCCTGTTGACTTCATTAGTTATTTTAGAAACGTTCACTGAGTGTCCACAGTGGGAAGGAATATGCTTCTAACCGCTCTCCACTTTTCGCTCAAGCCTTTATTCTTTTTATAGAGAATCACTCTGGCCACATTCTCTCAGTTTATATATGTTATATATTTTAAGCTTGGTTTGATTATCACTTGTTTCCATTTTAGTAGATTCCACAAAGAAACAGACAAATTTCACTACTTCATTAATAGTAAACTTCTTAAAAGAATCATAAGGAATAGCATATTAATTAAGTGTACTTATAAAATATGTTTGCTTATTCTAGAATTCTATTTCATGATAAAAGTTTGGTTGAGGAGACTTTTTTTTGCTTTTGCTAGAATTTGTTTCATTCAAGACTTTACAGTGGGGGAGTTGTAGTCTGCTCCAGGGCACCAGAGACCTGGGTTCTTGTCCTGGGGAGCCTATCAATTTACCAGGACACCTTATCTGAGTCACTTCATTTCTCAGAGCCTCTAGTCCTTTATCTGTAATACTAAGGTTCTTTTAAGATCCCCTTATCTCTTCCAGAAAACATATTACAATGAATCATCACACCAATACAGTCAACACTGATTTTTTTTTTTAACTAACTGTTTTTAAGGGTGGGAGGAACCCTGTCCTTTCTCAAAATCTAGATTCCATACGAGTGATACTGTTTCTCTGTGAAGAAGCAGAATGAGCTATGGTGAAGTGATTTGTGTAAATGATCTCATTCAGGAGGCACTGAGGGGACAGAAACTTGTCATTGCCAAGTAAGTCACATTTAAATTCCCTCAAGCCTTGAGAAATAATGTGAGGGAAAGTGCAAAAATAGCACAGTCATTCCTTTGGACTAAGTCAACTCCGGGGCCTCCTGAGAGCACTGCGGCTGTGTGTTCATCTATATGCAAAGAGAAATAGTAAGAACCATCTATATTTGGCACGTGGCACTTTCCTATATACCTGTGCACTCGTCCATCAATGCATTGGATGCTGAACCTTTCAGTAAGGAAAGAGCTGCCGTGCACACTGCCTTGCACGCTGCTATGTGCACGTACTGAAGATGCCTTTCCCCCCTGCAATACAGAAAATTGCATGAGCTCATAGCCGCGCTAAACCAACCAGAAGGAAACTAGAGGCGGCTGTATCTGATTGAAACCATGGTGAGAATTGAGATTGACAGACTCCCAGGGCTGGGAGGTTAATGAGTCCATAGTCCTGCCTCCAGGCAGAACTGTCCTGAACTATTCCCGGCAAATGACAGCTCAGCCTCTTAGAAAAAAAATATAAAAAATCATCATAACGTGCTTCGGTAACCTTTTCCATTGTCTAAATGGAAACTTAGCCTCATAAAGTTCTGAAAGCAGTAGACGTCTACACTCGCCTCTGTTTGATCTCTAGGTTGACAGATTTGGAAAATAATAAATTGACAGAAATGTCAAAGCTGATGAGCCTGAGAGATGGGCCATAGAACTGGCTATCATCACCTCACCACAGATCTTAGAGGAGAGAGTAACTGCCAAGTCTGTTGGGGATTATGCTTCTAGTGACAGTAATATTCTGAGTCTAATTATTTGTTTTTATAAAGAAGATATATTTATCACGAGTAACTAAGTGGACTTTTGCCATACATTTCATTGCAAAGACCATAGGTTAAGCAAACACTATCCTGAGCTGAAACACGTAATCAAAGAATAGAGACTTACACTGAAAAGCAACGGAAGGGCAGAACTGGTGTGCAAATAGACCCATACTTCTTCCTTCCTTAATTTTTTTCTTTGTCACAATATTCCAATTAATGGCTAAAAATGCTTTTAATAATAGATTACTGCATGCCCTTTACTCCTGGAGGTGGGGATGATGAAGGTGTTGGGAGCCTCATATGGGGAAAAAGTAGGAGATTTGAAGCCCAGAGTCCCCATCCCTTGTCTCCCACTTATCGTCCCTCTGGGCTCCAGAACACTGGTTGATCTCTGGGCTTCCTGGCTGGCCCTCACCCGTAAGGTGTGGCTAATAATACCTCCTCCACACTGATCATGGAGGATGAAACAGGATATGGCAAAAGCATCAAGAAACTAGCAGGCACTAGCATAAATTTCAGTTGAGCATGAATCTGATGAGTCCCACTGCCTTTCTCTCCCTTTCTCCATTCTTTATAATTCTGAAGTGTAATTGAGTGCGGGACGAACCTGCCTCCTCTAAGACTGGCACTAAGCTGGTTTCCTGCTTCTATTTGGTTCCACTTTCCTGTTGCAAACTCATGGGAAGATTTCCCACAGGGACATGAGGGGCAAGAGCAAGGAGCCTTTCTCATCCCCACCGGAAACTGATGTTGAATTTTAACTTCGATTCTTAAAATCTGCACTTATTCCATTCTTGCTAAGATAAAGTAGATGGAACTCTGGTTCTGAAACACTGTATTTATTTTCAGAAAGCCCCAACAGAACTGTTTCATGCGAAGGATAAAGAGACTGATTCCAAGACAGTTGACTTTTTAGTTCACAAGAGTGAGCAATAAGAGTAACTATTTTTTTATTGTTAACTAGAAATACTATTATCTTCACTGTTAGGAATAAATTTAAGTAACTTATCAGAGAAATCATAAAAGAGATAAATGTAGGGTATTTTAAAACATCCTTCCTAATTTTATGACCGAGAGGCAACCACTGATAATATATAAGCAAATTTTCTCCCTTTTTCTGCACATATCTGACAGAACCACTTTCAGGTTCAAGTTCTTGCTTATTATCTTGGTCTTCAGCAAGTCATTTAGTTTCCTTAAGCATCTGTCCCTGCATCTGAAAACTGGTACCAATTACAAAGAACTAGTATAAGGATTAATTAGATAATGCATATAAAACACTTAAAAGCTGTATGTGGTACATAGTAAGATTTCAACAATGACAGCTGCTGTTATTATGATCTTTATTATCCGTATTATGTTTTCAATGGAAAAATGACAATTCCAGGAGAAGAAATGAAGGTTCCTAGCAAGCTATTTTAACTTGGAGTTTTGGAGCCTGTACAGTATAGAGTTCTCAGAAAACATCAATTAAAAAAAAAAAGATGATTTGTTTAATGCTTTTCTTTGTGAGCCCAGATACTATGATTCCATAACTCATTTAATCCATACAAGTGACTTGTGAAACATTATGATTTCCATTTTACAAATGAGTAAACCGAGTTACAGACAGGCTAAAACCAGGATTTGACTGCAATCCGTCTATGTTCAGAGTCCATTTTGGTAAATAGACATAAGAGTTTAACATTTGGTTGGCATATTTGTAAATAATAAGTCAAACATTCTAAAAAATATATGATTTGCAAGTAATTAGAAAAGGACAAGACATGGCAACAAAAGAATTAGATGGATGCCTATCTTTTCAGAAGGAATGTTTTGTAGTGTTCCAGTTGGCCTTTCATGCCCATCCAGCATAATTACAGGGCCTCACATTCAGTCCATGTCTTCTGAACTTTGTGGGTAGCTAGAAGTGGTTGGGCAGCAGGCAGTGTTCTTGGAAAAATAGATTTGTATTACTCTTCAAAACAGAGTGTGTTGCAAGAAAATCTTTGGCATAAAATAAGGCTGAGTATACACAGTTGTCGCTCACATGGCGTTGGTTTGGAAACATAAGTAGGCAAGACAAACCCTATAGTTTCCCTTTCCCTTTGAATTGAATTCTGGAATGTGGTTTTACACTTGATCTGAGCCAAAAGGCCGTGAAGTGATCGAATTTGTGTTTTTTTATGTCACTGTGTAGCATTCATGTTTATCCTTAATTCTTCTTGCATAATATTTCATTGAGTGGATGGAACAAAGGCTAGTGAATGAAAACAACAAGATTCTTCAGCCACTCCAAATGGAATAATCTGAAAGTTTTTTCCATGCTGTTTGAGTTCATCGACTTCATTTTGGATAGTGAGGAAAAAAAGAGAGAAAAAGCCATCCCAAACCTCCAGGGTGGATAATTGATAGAGCATAATTTCTGTCAACTTTGGGGGAAAACTACTACATTCAGGTATTACGAAGGAAAGTATAAATTGGTTCATTCCTCTTAGAAAACAATTTGGCAGGCCTTGAGAAGTATCCTGCAAACATTCATACCTTTTGTTCAGTTCTCCCCTTTATCCTAAGGCAATAATTTAAAATACACACACACACACACACACACACACGAGAATTCAAATGCAATGTTACTTATAAATGAAACCTAAAGAGCAAACTGATTGTTTAAACCACAGGCAAATAGATAAACATCCATTGAATGTTTTGCTCCCTGACATACTTATAAACATGAACTATATAATAACATAGGAAAATAAAAAGTTAAGAGACAAAGGAACAAATAGTCTGTATACAGGCATTCCTGTGCTTTGCTTTGCTGCACTTCATGGATACTACATTTTTTACAAGTTGAAGGTTAGTAACACACTGCACCAAGCAAGTCTACTGGTGCCATGTTTCCCACAGTTGTGCTCCCTTTGTGTCTCTGTGTCACACTTTGGTAATTCTCACAAAATTTCACACTTTTTCATTATCATTACATCTGCTGTGATAATCTGTGATTAGTGATCACTGATGTTACTTGCTAATTGTTTTGAGGCACCATGAAGGGAAACCGTATAAGATGACATCCTTAAGTAAGAAACATGTGTGTTCTGACCACTCCAGCAGCCAGCCATTCCCCCAACTCTCTCTTTCTCCTCGGGCCTTCCTATTCTCTGAGATTTAACAATACTGAAACTAAGTTAAATGACCCTGCAAGGGCCTCTAAGTATTTAAGTGAAAGGAATAGTCACAAAACTTTCATTTTAAATGAAAATCTAGAAATAATTAATCTTAGTGAAGAAGACATGTTGAAAGCTGAGATATGTTGAAAGCTAGGGTTCTTGGGCCAGTTAGCCACATTGTGGCTTCAAAGGAAAAGTCTTGAAGGAAATTAAAGGTACTACCCCAGTGAATATGTGAATGATAAGAAAGCAAAGCAGCTTATTGATGATATGGAGAAAGTTTTAGTGGTTTGGATAAAAGATCAAACCAGTCACAACATTCCCTTAAGCCAAAGTCTAATCCAGAGCAAGGACCTGACTCTCTTCAGTTCTCTGAAGGCTATAGAAGTGAGTTTGTAGTAATAGCAATAAGCTGTAGGAGAAAAGTTTGAAGCTATCAGAGTTTGGTTCATGGGTTTTAAGGGAAGAAGCTATCTCCAAAACATCAAAGTGCAAGGTGAAACAACAAGTGCTGATAGAAGTAGCTAATTGTCCAGAAGATATAGCTAAGATAATTGATGAACAGATTTTTAATATAGGCAAAACAGCCTTCTCTTGGAAGAAGATGGCATCTGGGACTTTCATAGCTACAGAAGAGAAGTCAATTTCTGCTTCAATGCCCAGGTGACTTTATGTTGAAGCCAGTGCTCATTGACCATTCTAAACTCTTAGGGTCCCTAGGAATTATGTTCAATCTACTCTGCCTGTGCTCTATGGGGGTAACAAAGCCTTTATGACAGCACATCTCTTTACAACACAGATCTACATATTAAGAATATTTTTTTTCTTTTCAAAATATTACTGCTCCTTGAAAATGTGCCTAGTTACCCAAGAGTTCTAATGAAGATGTATGGGAGATTAATATTTTCCTCCCTGCTAACACAGCATCCATTCCATGTCCCATGGATTATGGAGTCATTATGACCTTCAAGTCTTTCTAGTTAAGAAATAAGTTTTGTAGTACCCTTGCTGCCAGCAATAGTGATGGCTCTGATCAATCTTGGAAAAGTAAATGGAAAGCCTGCGGGAGATGATTCATAATTCTACCATTAAGAACATTTATGATTCATGGAAGAAGGTCAAAATATCAACATAAACAAAAGTTTGGAAGAAGTTGATTACAACGCTCATGTATGACATTGAGGGGTCAAGACTTCAGTGGAGGAAGCAAATGTAGATTGGTGGAAATACCAAGAGAACTAGAATTAGAAGTGGAAACTGAAGATGTGACTGAATTGCTAATGTCTCATGATCAAACTTTAATGGATGAAGACTTACTTCTTTGTTTTTTACATGCCAGGAGCAGATAGGAGAGTTATTTCTTATGGATGATCAAAGAAAGTAGTTTCTTAAGGTGGAATCTACCTCTGGTGAAGATACTGTGAACATTTTTGAAATGACAACAAGAGATTTAGAGTATTGAATAAACTTTGTTGATAAAGCAGCTGCAGGGTTTGAGAGGATTGACTACAGTTTCGAGAGCATTTCTACATTGGGTAAAGTGATGTCAGACAGCCTCACATGCTAAAGAAAAGTCTTGTGTGAGAATCAACAAATGTGGCAAACTTCACTTTGCCTTATTTTAAGACATTGCCACAGCCACTCCAACTTTCCCCAACTACCCTGATGAGTCAGCAGCTGCCAAGCATAGTGACAAGACCTTTCACTAGCAAAAAGATTAGGACTCATAGACAGTTTAGATGGGATCATTAGCATTTTTTCTAATGATATATTAGTATTTCTAAAATAAGGTATGTACTTTTTCTAGACATAATGATATTGCACATTTAATATACTAGAGTATAATATAAACATGCCTTTTATATGCACTAGGAAACAAAAAAAGTTCATGTAGCTTTCTTTATTGCAATATTCTAGCTTATAGGAGGTAGCATTGAATAATGGATGGAAGGGTGTTAAAATATAGACTAAAATTTTTTCTTAATTTTTTTTTCAATGTTGTTTAAGAAATACAAAAGAGGTAATAAAAATAAATGGATGAAGGGACATTTTTGTCATTAGAAGAGGAAGTCAATCTTCTTCGTCCCACCTCCAGTGACAAAAACTAACTGAACAAACACATTACAAGCTACAGGCCTTGCCATTTGCCTTCAAGGAGAGCTGGAATGTTTAGGGCTTACCTATGGATTAGCTGCCCTAGTAAGAAAAGAGATTTAACATAACTTCTGGCATAGGGTCTTCAATTTATAGTAAATTTCACTACAAATAATAGATTATAAAAGCTGAGGAGCAAATCAAGGACAGAATACCTCTCACAGTAGCTCAAAGAAAATGAAATATCTGGGACTATATCTAACAGAGGAAGTCAGAGAAAATTATGAAACCCTGAGAAAAGAAATTGCAGAAGACATTAACAAATGGAAGAACATACTGCTCTTGGCAGGGAAGAATCAACATTGCTAAAATGTCTATACTACCCAGAACAATCTACAGATTTAATGCAATGCTTTTTAAAATACTAGCATTGTACCATAAAGAACTTGAAAAAAATACTTCTTTGTTTTGTATGGAACTAGGAAAGAACCCATATAGCCAAAGCAATTCTTAGTAATAAAAACAAAGCCAGAGGCATCACTCTGTCAGATTTCAGGATATAGGACAAATCGACAATGATCAAAACAGCATATTTTGGCAAAAATGTAGAGACATAGACATATGGAACAGAATAGAAAACCCATAGATGAAATCAGCCTCTTATCGCCCTCTGATCTTCAATAAATCAGACAAAAGCATATACTGGTGAAAAGAATCCCTATTCAATAAATGGTGCTGGGAGAACTGGATAAACACATGTAAAAGACTGAAACTGGATCCTCATCTTTCACCACTTACAAGAATTGATTCACAATGCATAGAAGATTTAAAACTAAGATACAAAATGGTAGAAATTTTAGAAGAAAGTCCTAACTCTAGATGATATGGGCCTAGGGAGAGGTTTTAGGCAGAAGACTTCAGACTTACATCTTTTGTATTAACGTAAATAGAGTTGGAGGACCTTCTGTTTAATACAGTATCACAAGAACGGAAAAGCAAGTATCCAATGTATTCCTTATTAATATGAAGCCAGTAGATGAATTAGTACAGGCCAACACAAGAGAAAAACTCAATTTAATTCAAGTTGGGGAAAGGGGGAAGAGAGGAGAAGGGAAGAAGGAGGGAGATTGGTCTGCTGTCACCTAAAAGGTACAATGTAAGGGTTAAGGGTTCTCGGCACATCTCCTAGGTGAGGGGCTCAACCACACCAGGGAACTTACCTAACAAATGCAAACATTGTAATGTAAGTGTCTTTACCCTCATATTAATCTGAAATTATAAAAAAAAAACCAAACCAATATTACATTCTACAGTGTCTTCTTTTTAAACTCCAGTAGACCCGGAGGTTACTCCTTTCTTCTTTCCTGTTTCTGATCACTTTCCTTCATCGTCACTATGGCTTTCAGGCTCCCTGATTACCAGTCATTCATCCTTTTTTCTTTACCAGCCATCTTGATATGACCAGTGTACCTTCTATTTCTATTTGTTATTCACAATTGATTCTCTAATGTACTTTTTTTTTTTTGAGACAGAATCTCAAGCTGTCACTCTGGGTGGAGTGCTGTGACATCATAGCTCACAGCAACCTCCAACTCTTGGGCTCAAGCAATGCTCTTGCCTCAGTTTTTCTATTTTTAGTAGAGACAGGGTCTCACTTTTGCTCAGGCTGGTCTTGAACGCACAAGCTCAAGCAGTCCACCCACCCCAGCCTCCCAGAGTGCTAGGATTACAGTTGTGAGCCACTGCACCGGCCTCTGATGTATTTTTTACCCTCATCTTGTTTTGTGTCTCGTTTGAAGTTATCTTGGCTAACTAGATATGTTTTCATTTTCAGTCCTGGACACAAAGTGTAATTCAGTGTAGCACTATGTTTGCTTAAGTGATTTCTCAGAAAAGTTGAATGGTCATAGCTTTGGGTCACTCAGAATATCTTCTAGTTATTCTGTTTTGTATTCAAGGTCTCTCTTGTGAACAGAGAAAATGCTTTAAATTTTTTTATATGTATTTGGTATGAATAGATGTATTTTGAAGAGATTAATTGTTCTTTTTCACCTTTTATTAAAAGTTTCGACATGTAGTTTATATAGTTTCGTCTCATAGTTGAATAGTGTTTCTATTTATCAGTCGTGGTGAGGTAAACTAGCTAGGTCCCCACTGACTTTGTCTGTAGTCATTCTATCCTCATTTTGTGTTGCTGGTGACTGATTTTTTAAGTTATTCACATGGAAATATTTTCTTTCCAAAGTGAATCATTGCCCAAGGCACTTTTCAACTTAATAAATATAAGAATAAATCAGACTTTTCATTTTGTCATGAAGTCTGGAATATAAGTAAGGACTTTGATTTGACTCTATTCTTTATCTTTGGCCTTTTAAACCTCTGAAAACACCAGATACCAGCAAAGAAACTTACTCTTCTCTAGACAGGAATATAATACCAGTAGATGATTTCTCTGTTTTTGCAGGTAACACGTTAGTGCACTTCTAAGGCCTAATTTCCATCATAAATGACCACTTGAGCAGGGTCATCATAGAATAATATACATATCTTTTGGCATCATTAACAATACTCAATGGCATACAGTAAGAAGCAAAACCTCATCCCTCTGAATCCTAGCATCTTCCCCTGAAAAAATGGAAACTATTACTTTATTTCTAAGGTCTCTTCTAGGTATAAAGTCTCCAATAAATCTGATTGGTTTTATTTCAAGAATCATAAAATATTACACATTTTAGTAAAAGTAAAAAAGAATTTTAAAAAATAAAACTAGTTTAGTCTCAGCGCTGGTAGCACAGTGGTTATGGCACTAGCCACATTACACTAAGGGAGCTGGGTTCAAACTTGGCCCAGTCAGCTAAACAACAATGACAACTGCAACAAAAAATAGCTAGGCATTGTGGCAGGTGACTGTAGTCCCAGTTACCTGGAGGCTGAGGTAAGAGAATGGCTTAAGCCCAAGAATTGGAGGTTGCTGTGAGCTGTGATGCCACAGCACTCCACCGACGGTGACATAGTAAGACTCTGTCTCAAAAAAAATAAATAAATAAAACTATTTTAAGTGATTCATGGTTCACTTAAAGCTTACCATGGAAGACAATAACTGGTGAATATTAGGAATATATTTGGTTACAGCTATAGATATTTATATTTATATTTTTAAATATATGTGCATTAAAGATTTATTTACTTTTAAAATTTCAGATTGAGATGAGGGTACAAACAATTAGCTTACAATGTTTGAGTTTGTTGGGTAAGGTCCCCGTTGTAGTTGTGCCCCTCCCCTGGGAGGGGTGCCATACCCTTCCACTGTGCCCTGTAGGTGGGAGCACACCAATCTCCTTCCCTCTCTTTTCGTCCCTCCCCTCCTTCCCCTTCCCCTACCCCCTCCCTTCAATTTGAATTAAATTGAGTTTTTCTCTTGTGTGGGCCTGTATTATTTTATCTACTAGCTTCATACTGGTATTGAATACATTGGATACTTGCTTTTCCATTTTGGTAATCCTTTACTAAAGAGAATTGAACAAAGAAATGTAAATATTCAGGTTGCCCTATGGAGTCAGAAAATTAAACAAAGGCAACAAAACATGGTAAACCAAAGCAAAATAGAAGTCAGAGGTTTTTAAGTATACACTAAAACTATGCTCTGAAAAATTCAATGCATGCATTTAATATTTCTCGTACCATGATACTGAGATGAATGGATGGCCCTATGAATTATAAGCTGAGACTTCAAAAAACCTAATATTAAAAATTCCAAAGGCTTAAGAGAAGTATGTTTATTAGTTCTGTGTTGCCCAGGAGTCACTTACAGGTTTTCTTTAAAAGGAGACAAATTATTAACCTTCTACTTGTGCATTTATAACATTATTCCATGTGTGAAATTTCCATTTCCACAGTTTCTCAGCAATAAATCTATTGTGTAAAGCATGGTCTACTTGTAATCTTCGTCCACTTTACTAAGCAAGGCGAGGTAGCCTCAAGGTCATTCAGACTAGGTTTTGGCTTTTGTGAGAAGACAGCCCTAAGCTATTTAAGGACTATCTGACTGCTGGAGAGCTTGGAGCCAAATTTGCAGCTCATCACTAGCAAGTGTATGTTTTTTAGATCCTAAACTAACCCAACTCCTGGCTCCATCTAACTTTTCTCTTTGTATTTTTCCTTTACCTCATTTAAAAATACTTCTTAAAAAAAGTAAATCTTTCTGTATTTTTAAAAAACCCTCAGTAATCTGCCTTAAATGGCTTTTGGTGCCTACATGGATATACATTTTTAAAAATAAGGGCTAATTTGTGTGACTATTAAAAAGCCCCAAAGATCAAAATTATGAAATACCCCCTTGCCTTAATTATTTTTATGCTAGACCAGAAAGTGAATAAATAACCCTAAAAAAGCACAACTTCTTAACAGACAACACAAACACAAAAAGCTAAATGGGACTTGTGTTAACTGTGTGGGTTTAGTTGAAGTTATCCTAATACTACAGTACTATTTGTAAATTCCAAACAGCGTCTGAATCTGCATAAATAGAGGATGACATTTGGAAAACTCTATTTCAGTCTTTAAAATGGTACATTGAAGTTAATTTGCAGTGTGACCCTCATGAAAATACCTATGCCATCTACATTAATACACAGTGAAAGGATAGTAATCGGTGAAAATTCTGTGCTTCCCACATGCATCACCCGTGGTACATTGCTTAATGTAACATTCAATTACATCATGTTTAATTTATGTGGAAATGTTTGGATATGCTTAAAATGTCTGTGGTAAATCATTTCTGAGTCTTAATTGAACATTTTTGCTGTGCTAAATTGCACTATAAAAACGGAAATAATATTCCTACATAACTACCAATTTACTTTTGAAAGACTCCAACCCCAAATCATTATATTTTCTTCTTTGTGTGATCCAAAGCTGTATCTTTCAGAAATTCATTTTTTCCTGTCTTGTGGCAAATAATTCTAACATTTGTACAATGCTTATTTCTCTCTCATACCTGGTTATTGCTTTTTTTAACTCAAAATATTTAAATGTTAATATATTGGGTATCAGAGTAAGCCATAGTCTCTTCAGTAATGATAAATGCTTAAACTTTGACATTCTTTTCCTCAATAATAGGCTACTGGGTTTAATATTCTGAAATAATAATGTTCTGCTTCCAGACTCAATTACTTTATTATCAAGAATACTTTCAAAAGTAGTTCAATTTCATGGACGAAATCTGATGAAATGTCATTCTAACGACTGGTACAGGAAAGAGTTTATGGGAAGCTGAGAAATAAATATTTTTAATCATAAAAATATTATCTAGAAATCAATAACTTCCTAGGTAAAGTCTCTACAACTATAAAATCTAGGAAATGAGAATTCTCTAGGACTTAAATCACTACCTGATGAAAAGTTTCAAAAAATACACCATTTTGAAATTTTTTATATGCCCACTTACTTGAAATAAAATACTTTTTTCTAACAGCTAGGAGTGCTTTAAAGGATTTAATTAAAGTAGATGAAAAATTTTATAAATTCAATAAGATAATAGATTTAAAATTGGGCTTTTGCTTTTTTTGAATCATTTTCCAGAAAAAAACGAGTCAACAACCCATCAGAATACTGTGCCACTCAGTTGTTGGTTGTAAGCAAATAAACAGTAATAAAAGCAAGGCAACCCGGTACAATACAGGAAGAAAGGAATATGTGTGCTACAGGCCTTGTCCTTTAGTGAGGCCTAAATGGAATTTTATGGCTCCCCTCCTATACTATGCTTTTCTTTGCCTTCCGTTTGCATCTCTGTGCATCTCTATGCGTTAGGATGTTTTATCCAGTAGGGTAAGGGATCTGAGCTCCTGGTGGCCTTGCCTGAATTGGGCTGCAGGATAATTTCATTGACATTTTCTTCCTATCCTTGAGTGTAGTAGTAATTCTACTTTCTCGTAAGATGAAAAAACAAGCAACAGTCACTTTTTTTTTTTGGCTGCTTACACAGGGGATGAAGAACGTGAATGTGTCAGGTGTGGCCTTGGCTTCCAATTCAATGGAATACTCTCACGTTCCCTAGTGAGTGAGTTCCTCTTCTCTTGGCGCTATTCCATCAGAGTCCAAAAGAAAAAAGAAAACAATTAGCAAGAGTCAGTAAGTGTAATCTCAAGACCCTCCATCTCAATTTCCAATTCTAAAATTCCAGTACTGTGTATTCTTGCTGAGGAGGAAAAGAACTCCAAGCAGAGGTAATTTGTTCAGAACAGAAAATATATTCTTCAAAATAGCACCTCAAACTCTTAAGCTGTTGAATTTTGTGTAAAGCTTGTGAAAGTCCTCAATGACTTCTTTCTTTTGAGTAATGGGGCATGTCATAATACCAACGAGTCCTTTGAACATTAGCCCATTGCCTTGTTTCTCCAGAAAATTAGTTCCTTTAAACTGAAACAATTTTATGTGAAATACCAGGGCCTTGCATAAGGCAGTCAATTAATTCATGAATGGTATAATACCAGAGAAAGATGTTCAGAAAAAAGAAAACACACAGAATAAGTATCTATCGCAACAAGAAAAAATTGCTACTTCCCATCCCCAAAGATGGTAGTTAACCATGAGGTAGCAGGGAGAGGGGAGGTGGGAGGAGAATGTGGGTCATAGTGTATGGTACACTTCTTGGGGGCAGGACACAAGTATATGAGGGACTTTATCTAACAGAAGTAATCAGTGTAACTTAATTCTTTGTATTCTCAATGAATCCCAAACAATTAAAAAACA
>NW_003852485.1:3719694-3732068 GCF_000181295.1 Otolemur garnettii | reverse complement strand
GTCATTGCTGAGGGACATGGTTGACCCATCTCTATTGAGTGGATTACCTTATTCACACTAGAGGTCCTGTGGTGACTAAAGAACTTCCAAGAAATGTATTCACATTTGGGGCTCATTACAAGAGGTCACACCTCTTTCATATGTCCTTTCCCCAAACTCTGTCCACAATCCCTCCAATTCCACTCTGTTCAAGTGTCTGGTCATATAACTGAATTGGTGTAGGTCAGTACTGGTCCATCAGTAGCTGCTGACCTGGTGTCGGTTTCTGTTTTGGTTAACTTTGCTGCATAAAAAATTAACCCACAGCTTAGTGCCTTAAAAGCAACAATTTTATTATAATCATGGATTCCGTAAGTAAGGAATTCAGGTGGTAGAGAGTAGGTATGGCTTATTTTTGCTCTATGATATCTGTGACCTTAGCTAGGAAGGCCTGAATCTTGGTGGATGACTTGATGATTGTGGGATGGAACCATCTGAAATCTGGTCAATTCACATCTCTGGTGCCTAGACTGGGATGACTCAAAGACTAGGCCTGGGAACTAGAGCACCTACACGTGACCTCTCATGGCAACCACACACTGTGACAACTGCAGAGTAGTAGCATTTCATTTCAGGTAACCAGAGGAAAAATTAAATTGTTTGGGATTCATTGAGTGTACAAAGAATTTGGTTATGGTGATTGCATTTGTTAGGTAAAGTCCCGCTCATAATTGTGTCCTGACCTCAAGAAGTGTGCCGTATACCATGACTCCTATCCCTCCACTCCCCCTTCCAATTTATTTCTGCATGTTAGGGTCATCCAGATCTGAATTATATCCCTAACATGATTAGGACTTTAAATTCCTTCAGCTTCAACAAGGTCAGACAAGAACCCTAGATTGCACCCGTTTCACTGAGGCTCTTCGCTGCAACTCACTACTTACTGGTAACAATTTCTCTTTACATCAGAGTCTTGGTTGCACAAGGAAAACTGACTCTGGTTCTACTAAACCAGAAAAGAATTACATTGGAAGATATAGGTTAGCAAAGATAGTCCATAGGATATAAGATAGTCCATAGAAGGTTAGCTAAGATAGTCCAAAGAAGCAAGCTTAGGAAATGGGCCTGAAATAGAGATTGGGAAGAGAAAATGTATCTAAACTCTTATCTCTGGAGCAGCTTGATAGGATAGTGCCCCTAGCAGTCCTACCCCTGAATTCTCCCTGCTGCTGCTGGCATGAAATATCACTACCATGTTTGCACAGCTGAACTGCTCTGGTTTCTTCAGAACAATCCCTAAATACGCCTGATTCTGTCACTTACAGCAAGTCCAACATTCCTGCATAGAGCAGCCTATTGGCCAAAGCTGGGGACATGCCTGCGTCTACATTGTTGAGGTGAAAAGAGTGGAAGAATGTTCTTTCCAGTTCTAGAGGAAAATGGGGCTTTCCCTAACCATATCTATGCTATAGAATTCCTCTATAAATACAAAAGGGGCTTAGATTGTACATAGACAAAAGTAAAGCAAATACCCATTGGACATGCATAATCTGATTATCGAATAATTAAAATGACTGAATGAGTGAATTAACTGTAAGATTTAGTTATTTCAAGCAACTACTGTAATAAAAAAGATCCCCAAGGGTCAAGCTTTAGTGGTGTTTGACTTGTTCTCTTCCCATTTATAAAATAAGAGTTTGAACTCTGTTCTCTAATATTATAAGGTTAACTTCACCCTTCTATTTTTTAAAACAAAATATCATCAGTGTTATTTGCAGAAACTCATCCACATGGTGGAGCCATATGCCTAGGACTTGGCAGTACCCACTGCACTACTTCAATGCAACTCCCAATGAACCAAATTGGCTAACTTTTTCGAAGTTCCAATGGATTGTTTTATGTGTGTATATAAGCAGGTATAATTATAGATGATTGACCAAAGTTGGTTAGCTGTAATGACTAGGAATCTAATTTTCCATTGTGTGAGCAGAAATTTGGCCATTATTTTTACACGGTCTCATTTTACTTTCTAAATTCCAACACAGCATGGTCATACTCTAGAGATAGCCTATAGACTAGAAAATCAGGAAACATCCTTCCCAAGAAGGTATGGGATCTAGAACCAGATATCTCATGAAAGAGTAGGTTTCAAGGTTCTCTATAAAAAAATTTAGGGACTTTCTGTTCAATTCACCTCATCTGAGTCATTCTTTCAGTGGCCTGGATGTCACCTCTGAGGATGATTTGGCCTTTTTAAGCCAACAGAAAATTTTCACTCTCCCCTTTAGGAAAGTTCGCAAGTAGTCTTAGAGGAAAAGATGATGGCATGCCAGAATCAGCGGATTTCCCTTCACAGTGTATTTACTGTGCTGTTCCCCAAGGGAAATGCTTACAGGGAACCTCCCTGGTTCTTGTAGCCAACACCAAACCAAGCCCAAATCTTCAGAGAAGTTCTCACTTGCTATGGCTCTGAAAGTCAGTTTTATTATTTGTAAAATTGGGAGCAATAACAGTGCTGGTTGTGAAGACAGAGGGAGATAAGCTTAGAACAGCACAGAGCTGACCGTGAGCACTAGAAAACGTGTTATATTCTTACTGTTATACTCTTACTGTTCCGTGTGACATGCAAATTCCTCTGTAAAACATTTTCAGCACTCTGCATCATCTTGCTCCAGTTTTTCTGCCTGGCTTTAACTCTCTTCACTCTCCATACCACTCTCTCCCTGGCACCAGCAACCTCTGCTCCACCCTTACTCCTTACACAACTACCCATAGTTATTTTGAGTCCTTTACTCCGTCTCCCTGTTCAGGGCTTTGCACATGCAGCTGTTTCTTGTTCTGCATATCTGGAGCATCCCACCCTGGACGTTTGCGGATTAAAGTCTATTCATTCATGGTCGTCTTCTTAGTGAAGGCTTTTCTGGTCTCCAAACTTGGGCTAGTGCCCTTTTCTTGCTAGATGCTCTGTAGCCAATCTCAGTCCATTCAGGCATCTATAACAAAGCACAATAAACTGGGTGGCTAACCAACAACAGGAATTTATTTCTCACAGTTCTTGAGGCTAGGTAGTCCAAGATCAAGGTGCTGGAAAATTCAGTGTCTGGTGAGGGCCCACTTTCTAGCTCATAGATAATGCCTTGTGGGTGAGGATAAGAGTCTTTCTGGGGCCTCTTTTGTAAAGGCACCAATCCCATTCATGAGGGCTCTGCCCTCATGATGTAATCATCTCCCCCAAACTCCAGCGTCTAACATCATCAGATTGAGGTATTCAGCATTCAGATCAAAATAAAGACCCTGCGTTTACTCTTGCCTTTGTAAAGTTCATTGTAACTACTTGATTCTTTGGTTATCTCCCCATTTGTTCATGAGATTCTTGAAGGCAGAATTTCCTGATGGCAAGGATTATCACAGTGCCTGGCACATGGTTTACGTGTAATAAATAAATGCACAGTGAATAAATCAGTCGCTTATGGCATGGTGGAGCTGTTATTTCAAAACTGGAGCAAAGCAAAGAAAGAAGTGGCAATTATACAAACATCCTATATGTCTCTTCCTCAAAATATTCAAGCATAAGTAGATGAGGTATTTGAAGTATAAATATCTTTTTTTCAAAATGGAAATTTGTAACTATTGTCTATCAAACATTTAAACAAAGGTGTTATAAAAATACACTTACTGCTACAATCAAATTATTGCACCAGACAGAAAAATCAGATTGGTACATTGATTAATTATGTTTCTAATTATTTATTACATTTTTGGTTTTGTATTGCAGTTAGAGCCTCTGCCTTAACATTGAAATAAACATGTTCACTAATCCTGGCATACTGAACTATAATCCAGTACCTACTGAATTGAACTACACTGTGAAATACAAGTATATTTTTATTCATCATGGCAGATGCTCTTTGAAACTTGAATTGTGAGGACAGAAGTTCAATTTATGTATTTCCCATTTGTTCTTCTGACAGATAGAAGCCAAATGACACAATGAAAAGATCTTCGACTAAGTGTCAAGAGACAAGCTAGTGTTCTAAAGTCCTCTTTGCCACTTAAAATAGCCTTGTGACTATAAACGTGTCATCTAACATCTCTGAAATTTAGAAATGGAAAAGAAAGACATTTTGTAAGTGGCCTAGTATGGTCATAGAAAAAGTCACAAACCAAGAGGTATCCATAGAATCTTGTCTTTGTCATTTTTACTTAGGTGACCACTGAGCTGTTCTTTCCATTTTCTTTTTCTTCGTTTAACATATATTTAGTGCTTTGCATACACTGACACTGTATTAAGGGGTTCAAAAGTGAAATAAGTGGTTCTTATCTAGAGGAACTCACAGTTTAGTGTAAAAGACTGACATCCAAATCTCTGATAATGATAATGTGGTCAATAGCAGCTCTTCACAAATTTGTATGTGCAACGGAGCCACTTAGGGAACTTTTGAAAAGTGCAGATTGTGGTTCAGTAGGGCTGGACTGAAACCTGGGATTTGGCATTTCCCACAAGCTATGGGATCCCCCAGGCTGGGGATCACAGCTTAAGGGTCAAGTGCACTGAGATATAAACAGAGAGATGCTGATAGAAGTGCAGAAGAAAAGAAACTGACTCAACCAGGAGAGGGGGTTAAAGGACAAGTAACAGAGGTGAAAAGGAGTGCAATTGAGTAAAGGGAATATTTTATATAGGAAACAAAAGTATGGATGGCTATGGCCTGGGTGTGGAAAAATGAGCACTGGAGGAGTCATGTGTCAGGGAGTCCAATTTCCAGGGAAGAACAAGAATCTACTTGGAAGATGAGGACCTGAATAACGTTACTGTACTCACCTTATTATTCATATCTGAGTTTTATATGGGGTGTAGTGGGAAAGGCCTAATGAAAGGGGAGAACAGTGACGATGGAAAAAGAGAAAATCTATTTCTCCCAATGAAAAAAATGGCAGGACACAGTCTCTGACTGCATGTATCTGAGGGTAAAGGAGGAGATATGCAGGAATGTTTGTAGTGCACGTGACTGGAGAGCCCCTGTCTCCACTAAAAATGGAAAAGTTACACTCTTGGAGGCCAAGGTGGATGAATTGCTTGAGCTCAAGAGTTCAAGACCAGCCTGAGCAAGAGCAAGACCCCATCTCTAAAAACAGATAGGCAATGTAGTGGGCACCTGTAGTCCTACTTAGTCAAGAGCCTGAGGCAAGAGAATCGCTTGTGCCCAAGAGTTTGAGGTTTTATGAGCTATGATGCCAGGGCACTGTACCAAGGATGACAAAGTAAGATTGTCTCAAAAAAACAAAAACAACAACAGAAAGAAAGAAAGAAAGAAAGAAAGAAAGAAAGAAAGAAAGAAAGAAAGAAAGAAAGAAAGAAAGAAAGAAAGGAAGGAAGGAAAAGAAAAAGGAAAAGAAAAAGAAAAATTAGTTAGGCATTGTGGTAAATGCCTGTAGTCCCAGCTACTCTGGAGGCTGAGGCAGGAGGATTGCTTGAACCTAAGAGTGTGAGGTTGCTGTGAGCTAGACTGACATCACAGCACTCCAGCCTGGGCAACCAAGTGAGACTCTGTTTTGCAGACAAAACCCAAAAAACCAATAATTGATCTCCTATTAGTAACACTATTATTCTTGAATGGTGCATGGAGTTTCTCATTTCGTTTAGTAATAAATTTTTTAAAAATGTTGAGAAAGAATTAACATTTTAACATCATTTCCTGGGTGCTTTCAGGAATTTTCTTTTCTTACTTATAAATTGTCTTTGTGTATTCCTTAAAGTTGATTGTTATGACTTTTAATAGTATTAGGAGTGATGTCACCAAGATGGCAGAGGGAATGCCCCAACTTCCCTAAGTCAGAAACACTGACTTAAGAACAATATACTATCCAAAGAAACCTTTAGAAAATGCTAGAAGTCAGCTAGGAATTTGAACTACCATAGGCTAGCACAAAGTTAAGGACAGCCTCATGGAAAAGAAAAGCCAGCTCTCTTCCAAAGCTAGGACAATAATTTGTGTTAAAAGTACAATGTGCAGCTTCTTCCTTTGGAGGAAAAGAGAATATAAGAATATATGCCCAATATGCTAGTTTTGGGGGGAGTTGCCCAAGGAACTGATTTCTGTCTCTCCTAAGCTGAAGTGTTGACATGGAACCAGTATCCTTTGGACTTCTGAGAACCTCTGAGGACAAAAGACAGCCCAGTGGATTGTGACCATGCCAGAGAACCTGCAGTACTCTAGACAGACACCAGAAAGGGTGAGAGATTGCAAGCTCCTGAACAAGAAACTGGCAAACATCTCTCACTGGGATGGGATATGCACTATATGCACTAATCCAGACTAGATACATCCTCATAAAACATTTGTGAGGCTAGCAGAATCCCTATTCCAGCTGATTGGTAGAGCTCTTTCCCTGTACAAATTTAGTCCATAAAGATTGGAAGAAGTCACTATGTTTAAAATATAAAAACCACAACAAAAATTAAGGCACATAAAAAATTGAGGAAACATGGCTAAGTCAAAGGAATAAAATAAATTTCCAAAAGCCAACCCTAAAGCAACATATATCTGTAAGTCAGCCCACAAATATTTCGAAATAATCATTTTAAAGAAGATACATGTGTTACCAGAGAAGATAGATGAAGAAAATCAGGAAAATGATGATGCACAAAATGAGGATACCATCAAAAAAATAGAAACTATAAAAAAGACTAAATAGAAATTCTGGAGCAAGAGAATAAAATAATTAAATTGGAAAATTCACTAGAAGGGATGAATAGCAGATCTGATCAAGCAGGAGAAAAACAAATGAATTAAAAAACAGATCATTTGAAATTGAGTAAGAAGAACAATAACAAGAAAAGATTGAAGAAAAGTCAAAGCCTAGTGGACTTAACGGTGCACCATCAAGCAGATGAATATATCCATTATGAACATTCTAGAAGGAACAGAGAGAAGGAATAGGAAGAGGGCTTATTTGAAGAAGTAAGGGCTGAAAACGTCCCAAATCTGAGAAAGGACATTTAAGAAGCCCAAAGGACTCTAACATTTATGAATCCAAAGAGGCCTACACTGAGACATATTATAAACTGTCAAAAGTCAAAGGCAAGGAGAGAATCTTAAAAGCAGCAAGAGAAAAGCAACTCATCACATACAAAGGAGCTCCCAAAAGATTATAAGTGGATTTCTCAGTGTGCCCTTGCACTAATCCAAACTTTACGAGACAAGTCCCTTTATTTAAAGTCCTTTTAATAAAGTCCTTTTAACGAAGTCTGTAATATTTGGATTCGGTCAAAAGGTTGCACTTAAAGATACAGAAGGCTATATGTGGCCCCAAGGCTGCAGGTTCCCCACCTGCCAAATGGCTGAATGGACTGAAAAAAGAAAGATCAAATTATGTACTATATGTGTAAGAGACTAACTTCAGATATTAGAACATAAACAGGTTGAAAGTAAAAAAAAGGGAAAACTATTCCATGCAAAAATTACCTAAAAGAGAGCAGAGGTGTCCACTCATTTATCAGAAAAAGTTGACGTTAAGTAAAAAGTGGTCACAAGAGATAGGGAAGGACATTATACAATGACAAAAGGGCCAGTTCAATAGGAATATATAACAATTATACATATATGTGCACCTAGCACAAGAGCAACCAAATATATGAAATGCACATAAATTAAAGAGAGAAATAGTAACATAATAATCATAGGAGATTTCAATACAAATATACCACCTTCAATAAGGGATAGATCAAAGAGATAGAAGATCCATAAGGAAACAAAGAACTTGGAAAACTCTATAGACCAACTGGGCTTAACAAACGCTGTACAGACCAGACCACCCAACAACAGAATATACTTTCTTTTCAAGTGCATGTGGAATCTTCTAGGATAGCTCACCTGTTAGACCATGAAACTAGTCTTAAGAAATTTAATAGGATTGAAATCATATGAAATATCTTTTCAGGCCCCAATGAAATGAACCTAGAAATCAATAGCAAATGGAAAACTGGAAAATTCACAATGATGTGGAAATAAAATGGCACATTCTTGAAAATCAATGGGTCAAAGAAGAGACCACAAGGGGAACTAGACAACATCCTGAGAGAAATAGAAAATGAAAACACAACCCACCAAACCTTATGAGTGACATCAAAATCAGTCCTACAAGGGAAAGTTATAGTGGAAAACACAACATACATTCTAAAAAAGAAAGCTCTCAAATCATCAATCGAAGTTTATACTTGGTTAATAAATATGACACATTTACCAGGTTCCAGTTACTAGACCGGACACAATTATAATTTTAAAAAAACAACCAAAAAAACTCTTTTCCTTGAGAAATGTACTGTTGTAACAGCAGTTCTGATACAGTAACTTCAGTTATGGGGGAATCATGCTGACTGCTATGAAAAGACAGAGGAAGGGGATTTAATACCAACAAGAGAAAACTGGGAAAACGGTCACAGAAAGAGTGACATGTCAGCTGATCTGTTACTATTAGTATATAACAAAACTGAGTTTCAAACCAAAAACTTTCTACCTTATCACTCTGCTTTGGTTTTTCAGCCACAAAGAGAGAATAATAACATTACTCTTTACAGCTTTTGTGGAGATCAAAAAGACAGAATGGTCATGACACACCTTACTTGTGCTCACAGAATCTAATTCTCCTCTCTGTCCTGGATACATGGAGACCACATTGCCCAGAGTCCTCCTTGCAATTATGTGGAGCGTGTTACCATTTCTGGCCAATGTGTCAAAGCACATAAAAGCCAGTGTGTGATTTTTCACGTTCCTATCGCCTTGCAGGGGACCAAAGAGACCATGTGTAGATTGTAGAGCTGCAGATTATGATGTTGGTGTCAGCCGAATGCGCCAGCAACTATGTGGAATAGGACCTCTGCCAAGCCGTGATGAAAATAAATCTTTGTTTTGTTTAGCCCCTGAGATCTGAGAGTAAATTTTTGACAGCAACTTTTAGTCTCTCCTCACTAATACACT
Organism: Otolemur garnettii; assembly: GCF_000181295.1. Classification (NCBI taxonomy): domain Eukaryota; kingdom Metazoa; phylum Chordata; class Mammalia; order Primates; family Galagidae; genus Otolemur; species Otolemur garnettii. The sequence goes on along the minus strand of NW_003852485.1, from coordinate 3,723,111 downwards.
GATCCATAATGCATGCTCTTCAAATGTCACTTTCCTTAGACAATCGTTTACAAAGAGCCTTTACATTAAAGGAAATGAAACTTAGGCTGTATGTTATCCAGCTGTTTACAACACTCTGATTCCAGATCCCAAGACGAGGCAAAAGCCACTATGATAACTGAGAAAGTGACTGTGTCTTAAGATAAGCTGAAACAAAAACTCCACCTCTTGTCAGAAAAAAGTTTCTTCTTATTAAAGATTACTTCTCTCATTTCTCCAAACTAAATTATTTCAGTTTAAAAACAGCAGGACATTATGGGGGGGAAAAAAACATATAAATGCTAAAAATCTCGACTTGAAGTTTCCGCCACTATTCATAACACATTTTAAAGCATGTTTTGACTGTCATTACTCCAAATAGAAGACTTTCAGGAAGGGATCATTCAATAAAAAAGAAGTCTTTTCTTTTCTCTACAAACTGGGACATGGGGGAAATGATGAGAGTAAATATAATTCCAAGTTTTATGCTCAGACAGATCTAAATGTTTTCTAAATGCCTTGATGATACGTTCTCATTTGCTAACCAACCTCATTTCCTACTTTTTCCCAGCATAGGTTCCATTTTAATCGGGTCTCCTCAAAGTCCACAAACAAATTCACATTCATTCTTTCTTTATTCCTCTATCCATTTGCCTGAAACACCCTTCTCTATCACTTGGAGAATGAGCCCTGGACCTGCTTCCTATGGTTGTATTTTGTCCTCTAGGATTCAATTATTTTTCTACCTAGTAATTTTGCTTCTTTTATGGACTATGAGCTCTTCAAGAATAGGAATAAATATTTTATTTTGTTTACACTTCACCTCCTTATCCACAAAGCTCTGGCATAGTGCTGAACACACCACCCACCAGCAGTAAATAAATTCTTCTTGGTTGATTGGTTTGTACGTGTGGGTGGGGCTGGACGGCTAATGGAGTGTGAACAGGGAGAGTGGAACATGGAAGTGGGTCTAGCAGAAGAGCTAAAAACTGAAGGGAGAGTCACTCTCTGCCAGCAGGGAGGACTTGAAAATCATCTTCCGCAGTTTTATTTTTTTTTTTTAAGGCTATTACCAATTAGTGAGCATTTAACAGTAGGCTTACCACAACCCCCCCACAAAGAATGAAAGTATGCAGTGGGGTACTTCAAAAACTTTCCTGCTTGGAAATAGCTCTATGTGGCTGGAGAAGGAGGCCCTATGAACGATACTGTTCGTATTTTAAATATGAAGCACTGTATTCCCTGCTATTGCCTCCACTTTTGAGAAGCAGATACATGATCACTGGATACAATGGATGTTTTATGTCATTTCATCACCCAACTGTCACCCAAGCTATAGACACAGCACGAAGAGCTTTTATGGAACAATGGAGATTTATTAGTTAACAATGTTGTGATACATACTCATGTGAAGTATCTTAGTACCAAAAACTAAAAAGACTGAAGATGTTTGGGTAGGTTTTTCTCCCCTCCCTAGTTATACAACAAGATATTGTATCCTGACAAGATGGTATTTTGTGCATATATTTTGTTAAAATAAGTGCTGAATTAGATTTGACGTTCTACAAAGGGCAGGCCACATAGTGGAGTCAGGGCCACAGACTGAGCTGCTTGGGTGGAAGTTGAGGAGAACAGTGAAGCCCAGTTTGTTCATTGGGTTAAGAGCTTCTGGAAGGTCCTGAGAGCGGCAGGGGAACCAGACAGACTTGCTTTCTGTGACCATGCAGCATAGATTCCATTGGGAGAAATAGGTAATAAGCAGATAATAAATAATCAAGAGAGCTTCGGGAAGCGGTAAACGCTATGAAGAAAATTAAAAGGGTGATGTACCAGGGTGGCAAGGAAGGGTTACTGAGGAAAGGCTCTCTGGAGAAGTGACCCAAGGCCTTAGTGACCCAAGGAGACAGCTTTTCCCCGTGTAAGGGAAGGAGTGTCCCTGCACGGTCCTTTGGCTTTTAATGGAGAGCTTCGTATGCTTGTGTTTGAGGAAAGGTAGGACGGCCTCATGACAAAGGAGTAGTGATGGAGGGAGTGTGACAGACGCCCCGGCCGTGGCAGGGACTGGGCCCCACTTCCTTGGCGGTGGACTCCGGCAGAGCCTGCGCACCTGCTGCCTTCTCTGCTCACCTGTTCCCATTCAGCCGCTTCAGGTGCGTGTTTTCTCCCTGCTCTGGTCCTGGCATCTGTTCTGAGGAATTCATTACCTTTTAAACAGGAGGACTTCATGTCTTTGAGCGATTATTTGGGGAAAACACATTCTATGTCTCATTAGCTATTCCTTCTAAAGCATACCTAGTCCTCACATGCAACTATCTTGCAACAAATAGCGTACTAGTTAGGATACCAAAATCTAAATGTGAAGACGAGTAGGGTCGGGAGCAGCGGCTCACACCCATAATCCTAGGTCTCTGGGAGGCCAAGGTGGGTGGATTGCTCCAGCTCAGGAGTTCAAGACCAGCCTGAACAAGAGCAAGACCTCATCTCTACTAAAAATAGAAAAACCAGCCGGGCGAGGCAGGCTCCTGTAGTCCCAGCTACTCAGAAAGCTGAGGCAAGAGGATTGCTTGAGCCCAAGAGATTGAGGTTGCTGTAAGCTATGATGCCATGGCCCTCACAGGAGTCAGACTCTGTCTCAAAAAACAAAACAAAACAAAAAAAGATGAAGGTGGGTAAAGTGACGTGACTTTAGAAATGGGTGGTGTTGGTGCCTGGGGTGGCCCAGTAGGCCTGATGTCTTGGGCCCACGATACTTTTAGAGATATTTAAAAATGTTTTAATTTCTTTTAAAATAAGGAGAAAGAAAGAGATTTGGGTTGAAGAAAACAGGTAATATTAATATATTCACCTTTATCCTGTGTGCAGTGATAAATATAATTTTAAATATTTTTACTTAGGAAGGGGGCCTACAAAGGTTTCTAGAGCCCGGAAAGTCAGAATGCCACCTTTGCTGGTGCTTATATGGTAACAGAGACTACGGTACTGCATACTCTTCAATACAATTATTAGTACCACAGAAATACATTCTATTTAGTTCACTCTAGCTTATGAAATTAGTAGACTCTAAACTCTTTGAATAATAAACTCCTAAGACTGGAAAATTTCTGTGTATACCATAGGTATATATTTAGTTATATATGCCTCTACTACTGTACTGTTATACTGTATGCAGTATAACATATACACAGTTATAAATATAGAGTTTAAAGACTAAAGGTAAAAAAAAGTTTCAATAATTTTAAGTTATTAATAACATAAAATCTCCTTTGTGCTTAATAAAATTATTAATTTTTTGTGCAAGCAATATGATTGCATATGCTGAATTTCTATGAAAGTCTTTTTTTTGGCTTGGCACCTGTGGCTCAAGTGGCTAAGGTGCCAGCCACATACACCTAAGGTGGC
>NW_003852485.1:3718439-3719525 GCF_000181295.1 Otolemur garnettii | reverse complement strand
AAAAAAAAAAAAAAAAAAAAAAAAGAAAATCTTTTTTTTAAGATTCTGTGATCTGAGAGTTTAGTTAAAGGTTTACCTTCTTTTTATTTATTTTTTGAGTATTTTGTTTATTTTTTCAAATTAATAGGAGGGTACAATTTTTAGGTTACATTGTTCTCACTTCCAGGGTAAAGTTCCTTTTGTAGAAGAGCAAGGTTTAGCTTTTTAAAGTGTGATTTAAAGGTTATCACAGTCGAAAATAATACTGCACACAACTGAATATTCTAATGGGAAGAGTACATTAAGGGTAGCACTTCATAAACCATGATACTAAATTTTCAATTCTATCCACCAGTGATGTAAATGTTTTGTTGAAATTCATCAACTTAATGTCTTCTTGGGTACTAACCATTCTTTTTTCACACTTAATGAGAAGCATTGTTATGTTTTCAGCAATGAGCTCAAGAGTCACTGGAAATCTTCTTTTAGAAGATTTTTAAATAGGTAAAAAATGTAACCAAGTTTTTCACCGTTGTTGTTTGACTTTGTGTTTGTTTTTGGAGACTAGGTCTCACTGTCTTGCCCAGGCTGAACTTGAACTGCTGAGCTCGAGCAATCCTCTCACCTCAGCCTCTTAAGAGTAGCCAGGAGTACTGTGACAGATGTATGCCACTGTGCTTGGCTTAAGTTGTTAAATTATTTTAAATTAAGGACCAGTTAAGAGAATGTTTATAGATGACATATTTTGCTGCTAAAATGGAGCAAAATCATATAACAATGGAAATGTTTTTTTCTTCTTAGTTATTGTGTTAAGACATTTATATTCTACATTTAGAAAGATTCACATGTACCCTTGTAAGATGCACTGGAAATGTTTCTTAAGATTCATTTTCAAAATGAATCTTGTGAGTTTTTCTCAAACACAGTGAATCATTTATTGACAAAATGCCAGCTCTATCTTGATGATATGGATTAAAATGTCTTTTTTTTTTTTAACATATCTGAAAAATAGCATTCTCTGGAGAACCACCTGTCACAGCAGCAAGGCTTAGCACGTTTGGAGTACTTACCTAATTACCAGAGAAAAATGTATAACTCATTTTTTTT